>NC_056737.1:837411408-837453908 GCF_019279795.1 Protopterus annectens
CATATGTTGACACTCTTTCTAGCTCAGCATATGCAATTTTCATGAAATCCCTTACCACTTTCTTTCTTATTATTATGTTTCTGCTGTACACCACTCAGTGACATGGTCACTGTTGGGTAACAGTGCCTTCACCTGGAAATGCCTGACCACTTCCATCTCAATGAGGACCACATTCAGAATTATATCCTTTTTAGTACCTGGTTTACCTTAATCATCTCCTGCTCCCAGTCCTACTCAGCATCCCCCCATTTGCTTTTATAGCCCCCTCATCTTCTTCTTCAGTGAGGTTGGTGTCGTCATCTTCCTGCATTACCTCTTCTCCTGAGAGATCCTGTCATCTTTTTACTTGCATCTTAAGGTATCCCATAGTCCACCCAGTGTTACCAGCTCTTCCCTTCCATATTTCTCATCATGATTCTTAATGGACTGACTCTCACACACATAGTCCCAAACTTCCATTCCAGTAATGGTCCCCACTCCAAAGTTTGTGATACACATTGTAGCATCATTGTTGCCAGCTCTGTCATCTCCTCTAACAAAATTCTTCAGTGTTGCTGGTGGCCTGATCAAGAAAGTTTTTAATAGTTGTCAAGGTCCTTACCTTCTATACAAGATCAGTTTCAACCATTGTAAATATTACATTGGCATATTTTCAATCCAGTTCCATTGCTGGTAATCCAAATTGTCTGTAGGCTTCAGCACAAACCTTGTATAATGAACTACAGCACCCACCTTAAGGACAATAGCTCCCAAGGTTTTTCTTCTTATTGCTGCTTATCCTAGAAGTATGCATCTTCCATTTTACTGCTGGAAAACTGACAGCCTTATTCCCACAGTTCTCTTCCTTCTTCTTCTTATAATTTTATTTATGAATCTAATGCCATCAAATTTTACTTGCATTTAATGGCCTATGCTTCACAAACAAACTCAGTTGCCCTTTACCCGCTTTTCAGTATTAACGCATTACCTCCAGTGGAGCTCTGGAAGCTTGCACCGTAATGTCCAATGGGGACAGCCTAAGCTCTTTGACAGAAACAAATTATATCTTCACATTTCAAACAAATGTTTATATCTCTTAAACCATGGGGGTTACTAAAGGAGTGTAAATGACAAACTCTTCAGTACAAACTATTTTTATAGTGGTAGTATTCTTTAGGTTCCAGGTCTTAAGATGGAACTTTATAAGTCACAGTAAACACAGCAGCTATTACATTTATAATATTTTGTAAACAACTTACGATATCCGAGCAACTGCTGAAGTTACACACATACTGTCAGCAGCATTTTGTTCACCCAGCTGAGAGCTTTCATGTCAGGCCAAGCAGTTCTGTCTGTGCTATTTGATTGCAAAAATACTTATAAAAACATGAAATTTATGACAATATAAATAAATAGTATATGAACAACAATTAATTTATCTTTACCTGCACTTGACAGAGGTCAAATATTAATACAGTTGTGTCCATCATTGTGTAAGCTTTAAGATTAAATTCTTGAATACTTTGTATGTATCATTGTTTTGGAATTATTAATGTAAATGTATACACGCAATATTGACACCTAGAGGCGTCAGTAGGATGTAACTTCAGAAACACCTGGAGGGGTCACCCGGCTGTAATGAGTTAAGGAGAACATTTCTTGCATTTTCCTTTCTTATTCTCATCCTTTGCTTCCAAACTGAGTGGCTTATTTAATCTCTAATATATACTAATCAAAATAATCAACCAACCGGACAGAACCCCCTCTCTGAGCAATATCCTGACCTCCTACTCAAACCTAAAATCACTCAGGTCAGCTAATAGTGTACAGGTTCTAACCATTAAATCTAATAACTCTGGAGGTGATGCTCTCTATGCCAATTCCATTGGAAAGCTATGGAACTCCCTACCCAATAGCCTCAGACTAATGACCTCGATTAATCAATTCAAAAATAACCTCAAAATATTTCTTAAGTCTCACTGGTCATGCCCATGTCCTAAACCAGACTAGCCGCTGCAGTATTTACCCTATACCAGAGATCGCAACCCTCCCCTGCGACTTCAATTTGTCGCCGACCTAGTATTATCTGTATAATATTCTGATTGTTATTTTATAAATATGTTATACCAATGTCTTTTAATGTGATATGTATTTTATGCCAATCCATACCATTTGTAAATGTATCCTGTATTGTCTTATCTGTGGAGCTTTTCTCCCCGGGCCTCTACTGAAAATGGACATGTATCCAGCTAGACTAGCCCGGTCAACAAATGTAAAATAAATATATAATAAATAAATAAATACTCTGCCCTTTACTTTCCCTTTTTTTCCTTGAAGCTTTTGGATTCCAGCTAATGCTCATTCCAGTGTCTCTGTTTTCCTGTTGTTCAATAACCATCCATTTCTAGAATGGACTCCCAAAGTACTAGAAAAAATGTAGGATTTCATGGAATTTGGGATTTTAGGCCAGAATGCTCATTCATACTAACTTGTATTTCTTTTTATATCCACGTCTTGAAAATGCTATTTTACTTTATTGACTGCTCTTTACTTAGAGTCTGTTTTAGTTTTGCTTATACATAAATGCAGACAAACATAGAATGGAGTCACACTGATAACTCTGAATTACACTTAACAATCACTAGTAAAATTCCTTGTCTCTTGTAGGCCATGTTTGCTGTGACTGAAAGTCAATGGTTTCATCCATGGAACTTATAATGCAGCTAATTTTTTAACTAGGCTTCCATTGCCCATAATCTCCCTTTTGCCCTTTGTTGCATATTTTTTCACCCTTCTCTTACCTTTTCTGCTCCCTTATGTCCTACCAGAGAACCTGCATTTCCCACTAACACATTTGTACATGTTCATTACCTTCATTTCAATTGTATTGCACAGTTTAGTGACTTGTACTTATAGAAAGCAACAAGTATAGAAAGAACTGGAGATCATGCACTGGGGAGAGCTACACAACATGCCAGATGTACGTATTCTAGATCAGTAGCTAAGAGGAGTTTGTTTAATGAAGGATTACAAACAAGACGTGCTTGTACATCAGGAAGAAAATGCATGCTGTGCTAATTCAGTAATTTTAGCAGTATTGCTAACACTCATGATGGCGTAAAAAAAGAACTACAACCTTACACAGAACAGAAACTATGCATGTGATTGGTATATGTAGGACTAAGTAGCAAATGTTTGTTTCACTGTTGCTTGTTTTGTGATACTGAGAGTCAAAATGAAGCTTTATTCCTGTACTGTGGGCAGTTATACAGTAAACTTCAGATGACCCTGATACAGTCAAGTATGTATACAAACTAACTACTGTATTTTAAGACTGCAGCACCATAAATGACTTTGAAAATGTTTCTTTCGCTTTCAGGGATTTCCAAATATGAACATAGTTTTTAGTTGTGTTTTGATTAAGGATATAGAAATACAAAAGTGAAATTTGATGAATGGTTGGACGTCGAGCTGGCACCTCAGCGTTTGTGAAAATCTACTACCAATCATTAGCAGACCGGAGTTCCGCTGTGGCGACCCCTAACTGGGAAAAGCCGAAAGACAACAACAATAACCGCTGCATACAAAACTGACTTGCCATGTTCCTAAAATGATTGCCTTATGCTGTGAATATATTCTGGATAATAAATTTGCTCTTTTACAGGACATTGAAGTAATAGTTTATGTCTTACTATAACTTTAGCTCTCTATGAATACATTTAGAATAATATACATAATACATGTTACTGCTAAATTCTCTGATTTGAGAAGAAAGGTAACATACAGGTACTCTAAAATGTGTGAAACAAACTGCATTCTTATTTCTAATTTCATACCAAAAATTCTGTGAAACTTGTTTTGAAGCAAAATAATGCTCATATTGGTAAATTTCTAAGGCACAGAGTACTCACAGACCATTTTCCAGCACATAAGCAGCAATGTAAAGATTTGCCAAGCATATGTTTCTTGAAATTCATCATATTTTGAAAGAACATGGCTCTCTCATTCTCAACTGAAGCACACTGCTTACATGTAGCAATGCAATTTCCAAACAAATCTCTACAGTGCTACACGTTACTGAAAAACTGGATCCCAGGCCATTATGGTACAGTTGTTCATAGTGACAAAACATTTATACCAACCAATTTAGCACCTAGGAGTCATTCATTTGTTTTTCAAAATTCACTTTATCCAATCAGAATCATGAAGAGCTGTATTCTCTCCCAACAAGCAAATGGGCAAAAAACAGAAAGCAGTTCTAGATGGGATCTCATTGCATTACAGAATTAACACTCATATATTGCATGCATGTGTACATGTGCACGCACACACACACACACACACACACACACACACACACACACACACACACACACACACACACACACGCACACGCAAACACGTACACACGCACACATGCACGTGCGCACACACATGCACACACACGTGCACACACGCACACATGCACACACACAAACACACACGTGTGCACGCAGGCATGCACACACACACACATACATTGCATGAACACTTATAGGCAATTTGGATCATAATTAGTTTACCTACTATATGTCTATGAGTTGTGGGAGCAAACAGAACAGCATTGCAAAAGCCCAAGCAGACAAGGAAAGGACATTCAATGTTTGCACAAAAAGCAACTAAGCAAGAACCAAGCAAGAAAACCAAGCACTGTGAAGTAACACTGCTAACTGCTGTAATTTCAGACAACCCCTTGTCCCAAAATCTTTCTTGAATATTCTTTTGTTTTGGTTCCTCACTTAAATTTATCCTTCCTCATCCCTCACTATTTTCACTATCCACAATTTAAAAGAAAAAAAAATATTAAAAATACATGAGAAACATCTTTTAGTTGTAAATGTTCTTAAAAAACAAATAATCAATATCTGTATGAATAACCTCCTAATAACACCTTCTTTAGATTAAAAAAAGAAAGAAAAAAAACACCTTTACTCCTCTAAAATGAGCCCCTAAGTTAAAAATAATTCATATATTCTGTTTATACCACTGGGCCTCCTATATTTAAAATGTCTCAGTTCACTTGTTGGTACTGTTTACATGCTTTACTAGGCTGAGAGGGTTTACAATCACCCCTCCCTTTGGTGCCAAACCAGGAGCTTACTCCAAAATTTCTATAAACTTAGGATAGAGTCTGCAGAGGCCAGCAATTTGTCATTGACAAAAAAAAAATAAGCACATATTATTTCTTTGTTATCAGATACTTTATCTCTTCAGATGCTAACTTTCATTGTGCAGATTGTTGCAATTTACATGAATAAAAACTATATTCATCCTAAGCATGAGTGTATAAAGGAAAAGCACACTGCCTGCTTGTGCAGGTAGAGTAGAGGTACTGTTAACATTTTCTTAACAGTTCTGCAAATCATGTCACCCCACTTTATTCAGATATAAACATTGTCAACTGCTCTTCCTTTACGGACTTCTAAGCAACACATGGGTCTTAACTTCTAGTCTATAGATACTGATGGCAGTGTAAAAACTGGTTAACAGAGTTAACTTCACACTACATGAGTAGGTGCAACAATATCTTTTGACCGAATTCAAGCATTAAGAAATCTTATTTCAGATGATTTTTCACCTCAGGAAAGAAGACTATTGGTTACATCTCTGTTTTTTTTTTTTGCTAGTAGCTTTTGTTGTGCAAATGAAAAGCTCAGTAAGTATCTACAGTTGGTCATAGTTTCACTCCAGGCTGTGACTATATTTCTTCACCAATGGTGGTTTATATGTTTCATCATGAACCTTCCATTTTTTTTTTTGTTTTTTTCTTTTGGTAATTGAATTATTAGGAGTGTCTATGAAGTCAGTGCTGCCCTGAGATTTTAATTGTTCTTACAAGCTTGCTTCTTCATCCCCCTTTCTACTTCAGGAAAATGTGGTTAGGTAGAATGCTTTTTAAAATTTACTATATGCGCCTGAACTACAGTCTTCCAATGATATTTATATACAGGTAGACAAACAGATAACATGTATAGTGAATCCAAATTTCATTCTCACACTTTATTCCAAAGTTGTATTGCCAACCAATTAGTGATGCCATTGTAACTACAGTGAAACTGAAACATTGTTTTTGACAGCAGCATATTTTTGTTTCATTATGTCACTTGAATGCGGCATTTGCTAGTTTTTTTATTTTACTAGTACCTGGCTAATGTTTTACCAATAATAATGTTGCATTCCTCTCAACCTCTTAGAGCAAAAAATCTTGACAAAGTCATAAATAATGGGGTGACAAAGACCCAAAAATAGGGACAATTTTAAAATATTGCTTTTACAAAGTTGGAAAATTGATAGAATAACAAGTTTTCCATTAGCATGAATTTTATGAAGGGTATGAAGTCTGAAACCCAAATGCCTGTCATTATTTTCTGACTTCCATCCTCAATGATTTGCCAATCATTTGCCAGAAAACCAAAAATGTATGAGGAACAGACCAAATATGAGGCAAAAATCTGGACATTCTGTGACAATCTGGACAGTTGAGAGGTATGCTATGTTGATAGTTTAGGGACTATTCCTGGCTACAGTTGAACAAAAACAAATGGTGAAGCATTATAAGAAGTAAACTAGTAATAACAAAAATATATTTGAACATTTGCTGTAGTCTAGACATCTGATTAGCACTTATGTCATGCTCATGATAGCGATCATTGACTCTGCACAATGCCTATAGCTGTAAACGGCTATGCCTGTTAAATTTTATTCTGTCCTGCTTGTACTTGCCACTTGACTATCAATATAACTAACCTCACCCTTTGCTTTACAGGTGGTGAGCCTGTAAGGTGTTTTCATACAGATTTTTGGGCTGAGCCCAGCCAGGTTATGTTGGTGACCTGGTAATCAGGTCATTGCCAATAAAAAACACTATCAGGTCTGGCCCAATATTCCAGTTCCATGGGAGGTACATTAAATGAACTGTCATTGTGGTTATATTATATCATATATACTGAAAGGAGATGCCTGCCTGGCACCTCCTTTCAGTATACATTGCCAAGTGTGACCCTACAAAATACTCTGTATAACATATCTATAAGAATTAATAGGGCATGTAAAGCACTGCATCATGACTGAATCACAACTTCAGGAGGGCTTTTGGGTCTTGGTATGTCACCTCACTGCTTCAGGAATTATTTTATAATACAGGTTGCAAAATACCAGCTAGACTAAATTAATCTTGCCTCTACACACAAACCTGGTGCTTACAACAGAATGCTTGAGCAGGGGGTGATTTGTGTCCAACTCCGGAGCTGACCTTCTGGATACTCATAAGCCACTAACTATCTGCTGTACAGTTAGAATGTGTGCCTTACATAGGCAGAGGTCACCAGAATGTGACTAGCAGTTGCAGAAAGGTTGATTGTGTATATGCACATTAAAGCTATTCAGAGTATTAGGCCATCTTAGTCCTTATTGTGGGTGAAGTGCTTGATAAAGTACTGTCTGCTGACTCTAGCACCCCTGGGATATTTTAAAGCTCATTCAGTGGATGAAGGAAACCGCTGGATGTTCAAATGGCTTGCCTGATCTGCAATTGAATGCCAAACTGCTTTTAGACTTTTTTGTTAGACATGGAATATTAATAACAAACATCATACACATGTACACATAAATTTACCTGATGACTGAATACCTTAGGATAAAGATCATAGACTGACTTTGCTGTGAGATGTAAGGCCATATATTCTGAATACCTGGGTCAACAGAGGTGCAGAATGGTCAGCTGATCATCACATAGCTAACTGAAGATCTGGATATGGGAGAAGTCTGGTGATGTTATGAAGAATGATTTTTGGATTGCCTCAGAGAGGTTTTTGCACACCATCTAATTACTTAGGAGTGATGATGAGAAGCTCTCCAGATTGTTCTCACAAAAAAGTGGAAAAACACAGATCTCGGCTACAGAAAATTAAACAAGCCAGAAGGAAAACTGAGGAACTCCTGCAATTTGCGAGCTTGCTGTTCTCCGAGTAGTTAATGCCAGAAGCAAACATCGCTGTTTCTGTAAGGTCACTGCAAAGATCATTTCTTTGTATAAAGTATCGGGAGTGGACATGGTGTGGCCAGAAACACTGGAGGTGCCTGACTTTTTTGGCACATCATGGTTAATGTGATATTTGAATGTTGTGTGGAAGATAATGATTTATAACCTTATTTGGCAAATTAGAGTGGTAGTTCCCATTTTCAGAGAGACCCACTTATGGGGGATGTCATGTTCTTCAGTCTCCCTGAGAAAGCCTACAACCATAGTGTTTCTAAGGAAACTTTCATTGATAGGTGAGCCTCCGATTCAGAAGCAATGTGTATTCCTTCCTTGTCATGGGAACTTAAATCAATTCTTTGTTCTTGCATAGATATTGAAGAGATCATGAGAGTGTGGCAGTACTATCTACACACATTTTTTGTGGATCTGGAAAACACACATGACCTCATAATCCAGAATGGCTTGTGGGAGGTGCTGCAATAATATGGGGACCCAGGGCCACCATCTATGCCATTCAGGCTCTGTGTTTATGAAGTAAGAATTATATCTGCATTTTTAACATAAAGTTGAAAATATTCAGTGGTGGAGTAAAATCCTGTCAAGGGGGTCTTTTCTTTATTCTTGCTGATATTTTTTATGGGCAGAAAACCAAAGTTTGAAGATTATCTAGTTTGTGGAAATGAGAGTTCTGTTTTTTTTTTCAAAATGTACTGGACTTTTTCTTTGCTGAGTTTAAAGTGAATTGTCTGCAAATCATTATCTCCAATTCAGAGGTTATGATTCTCTCCCATAAAAGAATAGATTGCTCTAGAAGGTGAGGGACGAGTAGCTACGCCAAGTGTTATCATGTCATCTTGCTCACAAGTGATGAAAGAAGAAGTTGGAGGATTGACCAATGAATAGATACAACAGTAGTAATACTGCAGGTGTTGTACTAGGCTATGATGGTGAAAAAAGAACTGAGTCATATGATGAAATTCTCAGTTTACAGGCCAGACTATGACACCCATCTTCTCCTATGGTTATTAGCTTTGGGTGGTGACTGAAAGGATCAGATTATAACAATGATGGGAGTGATATATTACAAAATGTACTATATTCATGTAATATTACAATTTTTAGTAACTAGTTATATAACTAGTTACTTTTTCAAAAATAGTAATAAAGTAATTGTAATATATTACTTTTTTTAGTAACTAGTAACTTAAATTTGTGATATTTTTGCTTAAACCAGTGGGCGATATCGTCCCCAAAAGAGTGATAGAAAACTTCAGGAGGTCGTGGATAGCATGGGTAGTAATCAGATGTTAGGAGGTAATAGAGACTTTGAAGGGGCAATTTGGATAAAAAATTACAGCACAATGTTGGCACAACTTATACCATGTAGCATTCATAACACACAACTGTAACAAATTCCTCAGCATTTCCCAGTTTTGGACTCAAAATAACAGGGTGCCACAAATTCCTAACTGGCCCCATTAAATCCCGATTTCAGCATGCAGAAACCATCCCACTTTTAAGAGGCTTCAATTAAAAAAAAAAAACACACCCTGTGATGGCAGCGTCTTCTCCTTTAAGGAGGACCATTTGCTGCTCCTTACTGACTACAGGAACAATTGCCGATGTCATTGATTTCATGACCCACATGTAGATAATGCCAGAGGAGGGGTATAAGGATTCAGATTCAGGCATCTATTATACTAATTCACTTACAGATTTTGTGTCAGTATGCATTTTGAACAATAAGATATAGTGAGTTGTTGAAATCCTCAACAATTTAACAGAAAATCAAGCATTTACCAGAGGCAGGGCAAAATCAGGAATAATTGCTAGGTACGATGGCATATTATCATGCTATTTGTAAGGTGGATGCCATGCTAGTGAGTCTGTGTTTCAAATGTTTTCCTGATGTAAAGAAATGCAGTTTAAGAGACGGTAGCCCGCAGAAGTTCTATACCACTCAGCATCTCATTACAGAAAATGTTAAACATAGCAAATAGCCAAACATAACGTGTAGAGGGGGCAATGGTCTGAAATCATGAACAAATTTTCAGATAAACTTAGACCGGTTTTACAATGACACGTTTTGCGATGGTGTGCATTTTCTGAAGGATATCAAGAATGAAAACATTTTAGAGCACGAGTAATACACTGCAGCCAACTAATAATGATAATAATTACAGCTGTACAGACTGACATGACCATAGAAATCTGTACAAGCGTGGTGTTGCATGAAAACAACATAAGTGCAGCTCACACAGGTTTTACAAACTAACAGGGCCATGCATTCTCTCCCGGTCATAACAGAGCACATGCAAGTTAGTAAGTCCATGAGTAGAATGGGAAAATATTTTAACTGTCCTCTGGAAAGTCTACATGCCATAATTAAAGTTAATAAATGCTAGGTAGTTTAAGTCGCAACATTAATAAAAAGTAAAAGCAGCCGCCACAGAATCCAGCATTTAATTTCTGCTTTAGGACTGAAAGACAGCAACTTCAACTCTAGTGTGACTACTAATGCATGCTGTGGATATAAACTCAGTTCACATTTACTGTGGAGTTTAAACTAGCCATACCAAGGTAAGTGTGAGTGAGTGTATGAGAGTACAAGTACGTGTGTTAGTTAAACTGGCGATTCAGTTTCTGTATGAGAGAAATAGTGTGTGTGTGTGTGTGTGTGTGTGTGTGTGTGTGTGTGTGTGTGTGTGTGTGTGTGTGTGTGTGTGCGTGCGTGTATGGGTGGATGTGTGTGTGTGTGTGTGTGTGTGTGTGTGTGTGTGTGTGTGTGTGTGTGTGTGTGTGTGTGTATGTGCGCATGCATGCATGTATGGGTGGATATGTGTGTGTGCGTGTGTCTCTGTGTGTGTGTGTGTGTGTGTGTGTGTGTGTGTGTGTGTGTGTGTGTGTGTGTGTGTGTGTGTGTGTGTGTGTGTGTGTATGTATAACATACCTCTCAACTGTCCAGATTCAGCCTCGTAGTTTTGGTGTCTTTCTCATAAAATTTGTGGTTTTCTGGTGAATTACGGAGAACTGAAGTCACTAAATAATAACATATATACAAGTTTCAGACTTCATATCCTTCATGAAATTGCATATTAACACAAATCCTGTTATTCTATCAGCTGTCTAAGTTTATAAGAGCAATATTTTAAATTCTGTCCCCATTTCTGGGCCTTTGTCCTCCCATTATGCTAGTCTTTGACCTGATTTCTTGTGCTAATAGGTTGAGAGGTATGGACTTCAGAATTTAGAAAGTACCAATTTATTATGTTTTACATTTAAAAAAATGTTATTTTGTATCATTTTGAAGTTGCATTAAACACTAAGCGATGCAGTTATCAAAGAGGAATGCTGCAAATGGCAAAGGCCTCCTAGGAGCCACACCCATGCTACTTAATTATATTAAGTCTGAGATAACCATACCAGAGAATAAATTTATTTCCCCAAGATACCACACCCTTGATGCAGCTATTACCTTGATTGCTAATTATGGTATCTCAACTAGAAATAATATTTTCTACAGAAAAAAATGCAATTTAAAACAAAAACCACAACACGATATTTCAGAGATGTCTCTCTGTACATGTCTGCAATATATTCTATGTACATACTAGACCATTACAATGGTCTCCTACTCACTTTGATACTTGTACAGCAGTACTATTTATTACTTTCTGTCCCGTTTTTTTCCCGTACTAATTAAACATGCTGTGACTATAAATTTTAAGTTTACTTTATAGGGGGGGGGCACTGCTCCATACATTCTCAGCTTGGGGGCTCCACCCCACACCCCTTACTTACATATAGAAATTCCACAGATGCATAACTGTGACTACAGAGTACACACACCACTTCAATAGCATTGTTGACCCCAGAGAGTTTGACTGCAATGCATGTCAACAGAAATAAAAGTCAATTGACAGTAAAACATAAAGCACAAGTCAACCAAGTGACCAGTCAACATTCAGTACTGCATCCAAGTACTGAGTACATGAGAACATGATTAATATTATAATCTGAGTATAGTATAAAAAAACAGCTAGTGACCATGATTTAAGTACTTGAATAAGGAAACTGTCACAAAATGGCAGGCCGTGCTAGATGTATGGGAACGTTTTATTTTGCTGTATCAGATTAGGAGCCCTGCACTGACAGACCAGAATTTTATTTAGGGTGCTGTGAAGGTTGTAATGCTTACTGCAGTGAGTTCTGATGCATATTGACTGCAAAAAATGTACTTGCATCAAAGAAGCTTAAGTCAAAATCATTTGTAGAGATTGCAAAGACTTTCCAAAGCCATTTCAACCTTAAATGGTTTGGATTGTAGAATGATAAAATTCACAGAAGGAATTAAAGGACAGATAACCATTTGTCTGGTTTTACAGCTCAGTCATTAGGATTATGAGAACATTGTCAATTGCTGGTCAGAGTGGGCTGGCTGAGGCATTAAGACACAGATGTGTTTGGCATATATTATTAAAATATATGAAAAATGTTATTGCTAAGTAAATGTAGCATTAGAAAAGGTAATGTGTTTTGCAGTGCCAAAATGTGCAGCTGCAAGAAATGCTATTAATTTGTAACACGCTATGGTTGACTACAGGTAGTAAACCCACACAGAAACAGATATACTTTCCTTGTGGCAAGACATCATTAAATGACATATATTGTTGGTTCAAGGAAAAAAAAACACTGTATGAACCACACTGATTGACTGTGCCAATGAAAAGATGGCAAGGAGATTACCAATGTTAAAGACAAAATGCACAGAAACACATTGGAGGCAGTTAGTGTGGGCAATGCTAAAAGTGAGACTGATTCAGAAAAAAAATAACAATAAAATACCTAGACAAGAAGGGCTACTTATAGTCCTCAGAACTATATAATTCTTCTTCTGGCTTTTCCGGTTAGGGGTCTCCACAGCGGATCACCTGTCCGCTCATGATTGGCAGTGGAGTTTTTTACAGTGTCGAGTTGCCAGCCTGACGCCCAACCTTCCACAGAAGGCACACACACACTCACACCTAGGGCCAATTTAGAGTGTCCTGTCCACCTACTGCATGTCTTTGGGATGTGGGAGGAAACCGGAGCAAACCCACGCGACCACAGGGAGGACATGCAGACTCCGCACAGAAGGCATCCCAGCCGAGAATCGAACCGGAGAACCTCTTGCTGTGAGGCGACAATGTTAACCACTGCACCACCGTGGCCGCCCCAGTCCTCAGAACTATATAATATAACTGAAAATGTCCACAATATCACATGACTATCCCAGAGGTACCAGGGATAAAACTAAAAATGGAAATGAACACACAAGGACAGCATTGTCTATTTTTTTTCTTTCAGTAAATACAAGGAAGTATGTTCTAACATATCACGGAAAAAGAAAAAGTACTTTTAACAATATATACTGGCATGAAAGTAGCTCCATAATGCATGATCAATGTACTAGAGAGACATAATGCTAGAAAATAGATATTAGACTAATACATATAGAAAATGATGGATCACTATTGCCTGTCAAGGAAAGGATGCAGTAAATTGCCACAAACTACAGAGTTTTGATATTCTGAATATGCCATTACAAATGAAGACACTAAAGCCATCAGGGAAGCTATCACATTTGTCAGCATATGTACAACAAACTTTTAGCAATGAAATGCATACACTAAAGGCATAAAGGTGAGAAGAGTGAAAAACTAAGGACAAGTCATACCCAAAGCTCATCCAGTGCCATTTACACACAGACCTAAGCTGGACCTAGGGTTACAGAAACTGAGAAATAAATAGTTCCAGTACTAAAGAAAAGTAAGTCAGGAGATGGCTGCTCATAACTGTTGGAATTTTAGTGTTACCACTAAAGCAGCAACATGCAACATGTGATATCCACTGCCACAAACCAAAGCCATTTTTGCAACCATAACAGGTGGAAATGGTTTAAAAATATTGATTTTAGTGAACTTCCAAGATGGCTGCACACTGATCAACAGCTTATTTTCAGCCCTCTATGTGTGAAAAAAGAAAGAGAGATAAGTGTCAGTAATTCTGCCAGTTTTAATAAAATTCAGTTACTATCTACTAAAGTACACTGTCTGCATGCCAGCAAAGAAGAAACTTAGAGAGCCTGAAAGAAAATCAGTTAGAAAAGGTGAAGGGGAAAGGGTGTATATCATATTCTCGAAGAGGCATTCCATCGAACGCCTCTTCATCAACACATAGTCAGTGAAGTTACTAAACCGTGAACATTTACATCAGTGATTTCTTTCCCTGGGAAAGAAATCTCTTGCCCATCCCCGTTAGTTTGCTGTTTTCTCCACTATAATGCGATGTTGGAGTTGGTATATTTAGTTAGGGGGGTGTGGGGGACACAGCCCCCCACTTTACGTTTGAAGTGGTTTGTTTGTATTTTGAGGGCAAGTGATTTCTTTCCCAGGGAAAGAAATTGCTGTTTTGAACGTTTGTGGTTTAGTGACCTCATTGATTACATTCGATGGAACGCTTCTTCAAGGATTTAATATAGACCCGAAGGGAAACACTGACTGGAAATAATCCTGCAGCTGCACAGGAAAAGCATTTCAAGCTCCAGCTTTGGTATAAGAGATGGCTTCCAGTAATTCAGAGAAAAAATAAATCAAATGTGCTCAGAGCTGATTAAAATAAATGAAACGTTGCAGGAGTATATCAACTCAAATAACAAACGGCTGGGGAAAAATGGAAGAAGATTTAAACAGCTATTCAGATAAACTAATAAAGCTTGCAAAAATCAGAGGATGAAATGAAGAAAAGGCTAGCTGTGTATGAGACTGCTGAGGATAAGCTGTTTCAAGAAATGACAGAGCACACAGAGAAAACCTGAGATTTTCTGCTGTACCAGAGAAATTGGAAGCAACAGACTATATTAAGTTTCTGAACACACAAATAAACTACTGGACTGATATTCCACAGCAGAAATTTTTAATTAAAAGGGCACATTGTGTCTATGCTACAAACCTAGTCATGAGAAAAGCAGCCAAGGAATGTGCCAGTAAAGATCCAATCATAGCAGCAGAAAGGGTTGATCTTTATTTATTTGATATTTGTTAACCGGGTTGGTCTGACTGGGCAAAGCCCTTTTTCAGCAGAGACCCGAAGAGAAAAGCTCCAGTATTACAATGCATAGACATTTATTCGCACAGACATTTGTTACAAGTCAAGTGAAAATGAAATAAAATGAGATATAATATGATTTAAACAGTGAACATAAGTTTAGTGGTTTTTTTTTAACACATTCAGTAGAAAAATGAGAAAAGTACAAGTAAGTTGGAGATATTAAACTCAGGGACTAACCCAGATAATTGTCTGATAATAACAAAGTAAGATCAGTTATAAGTAGATTTAGGAAGTGATCTTGTAGAGAGGGAAAGAGGTATATAGAGAAACAGTATTAGTAAAGAATATATGCGGTGATAAAGTACCAATACATATAGGGTTGATGCTGGTAAAGTGTAGTAGGAAAGCAGTGGAAGAGTATGTAGCCCACCTAATCATGAAGGGATTCACATCTAGATCAGGGGAGGTCATCGTGCCTCTTTACTCATCCCTCAGTGGCATACCGCCTGCTCAGAGGCGATCTATGCCTGACGTATAAAGCCATGTCCAGCCCGGAATTAATGGACATGCTGCACCTCAGAAAATCCAAATCCCATCGAGCTACGCGCTCGAGAGACTTGAACCTCAGCACTGAAATAAATAGGACATGCTGGAGGGACAGATTCATAACCCAGAGGCTCCCTTCACTCTGGAATAAAATCCCAGTCCAGGTTAGGCAGAGTCCCTCATTGACTCTCTTCAAGAGGAATCTTGATGAGTGGATGGGAGATCGTAGGTTTACCCCGGGTATCACTTCTGTGTCACTGTTAGACAGAGGCACAGTATACTAACCTCGAAAAAGGGCATAGCAAAATTAATTTAAAATGGGTGGTGAAAGCCAAGCACACTCTGGCTAGGCTTATAAATGCCCTAGGGCAGATAGCCTAGTATGAACCTATGAACCTATGAAGAAGTTGGGAAGAACAGAGTGCAGGAGGGGTCTGTAATAGGTCTGGTATGATATTAGCTAAGGGGGCAGCACTCAGTGGTAGTGGAGGTAGCTTATGTTGGGTCCTGGCAGAGGCATGTCCATGATTTGTGGAGTAGTCTTTTAATTACTATTTTAAAGGTGTTTATTTCAGGAATACATCTGGCACTGTGGGGTAGTTTACTCCAATCATTTGCAATGGAATAGCTATAAAGTAGTTTTACAATATTTTTGTTGGGCTTATATACTTGGAGAAGGTTCTGTTGTGAGCTGCGGAGGAAGCGTTTTGGAGTATAGGGCTGGATGAGAGTGCAGAGAGAAGGACAGGAAGAAGGTTGATATAGAACTGAATGAGCCAAGAGAATTTGTGGTATTAGGGTTTGGTGATGAAATTCCAGCCACTGCAAATTTCTTACTGTGATGCAATGGTGGGTGCGGTAAGATAGGTTGTAGACAAGTAGAGCTATTTTGTTATAGGTATTTTCGAGTTTCGTAAAGATATTTGATTGGAGGTGTGTAAGAACAGGGGCTGTATAGAGGAGAGTGGGGGGGTCTATATTAGAAGCACGAAAAGACAAAACCGCGAACGCTCACATGAGCGAAAATGCTGGTAATCGAACTTGGTAACAGCCCCCCACACCCCCCACTAACTATATATTCCAACTCCGAGATCGCATTACAGTGAGAAAAGAGCAAATATCCCACTCCTCACTGTACCACGACCCCACAAACACCCTTTCGATTACCGGCATTTTATCTCATGTGAGCATTCGCGGTTTTGTCTTTTCTTCCTTCTAATATAGACCCGAGTGGGGAGTAGAAAGGCTTGTGCAAGGGAGAGTTTGGAGGCATTTGTAAAGTATTTATTATGTCTATAAAGCAGACCTAGTTTTTTATGGGTCTTTTTTATTCACTGCTGAGTGTGTAGGTCGAATTTGAGATGGTCATCTATTATAACACCTAAGAGTTTGGTGTGGGGTTCTGGTGAGATGGTAGTATTATTCAGGGAGGAGACAGAGAAGGAAGATTTATGATGCTGAAGGGAGGTAGGGAGAAACAAGATGAGTTTAGTTTTCTTTGGATTTAGTAGAAGTTGGTGGGAAGTAAGCCATCTTTTAATGGAGTAGAGGGATTTTTGGGTGAGGGTATGAAGGTTTGTGATGCTATCAGAGCAGGAGATAATTGTAGAGTCATCAGCATATTGTATAAGGATAGAGGGTGGGCAGGAAGAGTGGAGGTCATTAATAAAGATGTTGAAAAGTAGGGTACCAAGGATGGAGCCTTGGAGTACTCCAGTTTGTACTGGAAGAAAGGGAGAGTTGTTTGATAGCCATCTCACAGCCTGAAATCTATTTGAGAGGTAGCTGGGGAGCCATGATATAGTAGAGCTTGAGAGGTGAAGAGAGGCAAATTTGGATAGTAGTAGTGTATGGGAAACAGTATCAACAGCTTTGGATAGATTTATAAACAGGCAAGAAAATAATTTATTATCACATGGTAAGGAGATAGTATTGATGAAGGATGTCAGAGCAGTAGCAGTACTGTGCTTTGGCCAAAAGCTATGTTGTGTGGAGGACAGGAGATTTTCTTGGAGAATATGATTAAGAAACTGTTTGTGGCTACATTTTTCAAGGATTTTAGACAGAGGGATAAGATGGAAATAGGTCTGAAGTTAGAAGGGTTGGTTAAAGTACTGCCTTTATGTAGTGGGATAACAAATAATTTTTTCCACATATCAGGTACAGAGCTTTCCTTGCTAGATCTGTTGATTAATATAGAGATAGGGAAAGCAATAGAATTAGCAGCTAGTTTTAAGAAATGAGGTGGTAATTTGTCAACTGATAGAGAACATGTTTTTAGTTTGGTCATAAGTGATTTAATATAGGATGTGGGGACAGGTTTATTGGTGAAGGTAGCTGGACTGGTGGTGATTTCTGGTGAGGGGTAGGTAGCAGTATGGGTTTTGGTGAGATTAGGGATGGAGTTAATGAAATGAGAATTTAGAAGTGTAGCAGTCTTGGTGGGGGAGCTGTTTGGGCTGGGATTAGGGGAAGATGAGCTCCCAGGGTGTTACAGGTTAACAGATGTCCAGAATGTTTGGGAATTAGAGTGTGGATTGTTAAGGGTTTATGGAAAAAATTCTGCTTATCAAAGACAAACTTTTTTTTGGTCTTGACAAAACTATAGCAGAGACGCAAGGTATTACACTTGTAAACAGTAGAGTGTTTGTGGAAAAATATTGTTTACTATATACCAGGCAGAAGAGAAGCAAATTTATCAAAGCAAACAAGGAGTGTCAAGAGGCAGGTGTGAGATTCAAGCTGCTGTATCCTGCTATCTTCAGAATATTTTTCCCTGGAGGTTCAAAGTAATTTTTGATGTATAACAGGCTAAGGAGAAATACAAACATTTGCCCAACAAAAAGTGAGTCATCAAACAGAAGAAGACACTGCTTCTCATTCTTCTGATAATAAAGCTCAAAGAAAAACATGGCCAGTGAATCCTTCTCCCATGTTCCAAACAAAAATGTTTGAGAGAGAGAGAAAAAAAACAAAGGAATTGATTAGAAGAATTGAGAGTACATTGGACTTGAACCAGAGTTTGGGGTTGGGAGATAGAGATGAATAGGAAAATGCCAGCAGCACTGAAATTAGTGAATAAACGTGAGACTATAAAGCAACAAATACATTTGTGAAATATGGCTTTTCAAGAAAAATTGGCTGAGGAAGAATGGACTTTTGTTGACTTTGTTAAACTTGTGAGGGAACTGAAAGGCATATACTTCAATTCATGTCCTTAATGCTTAGAAGGATACTAAAAGGAAAACAAGAAAAAAGTAATTGTAAGTAAAACAGGTGTTCTTCTTAAAAATATTTGTATAACACAGTTCATGATATAAATTGCATGTTATATAGTAAACATTTTCAGTGATTGTTGTATGAGATAAAGATACTAAAGTAAACAAGTACTGTCTTTCTTTTTCATTTTTTAAAAATGTGGGTATTACAGTGTAAAAACAGAAAAAAGGCTGGGCAAAATCATATTTAAGTTAATATGCTGCAATCTTGGGTTGTTTTGGGTGGGAGATGGGGTGTAAAAGTACACTGATTATAATATACGTAGAGTTGAGATATTTTCTCTTATGTTTGCACAGGTGAATGTCTGGATTATTGCCCTTAGCTTAATCTAATGCCAGTGTGTGTGTGTGTGTGTGTGTGTGTGTGTGTGTGTGTGTGTGTGTGTGTGTGTGTGTGTGTGTGTGTGTCTGTCTATCTGTCTATGTATGTAAGCATGTAGGCTTTAAAAATAAAAAAACTCTATCAATTTAATGCAAAGTTTTCTTTTAGCAAATAAATGCTCAAAGTGAGTTGAGAAATCTGCAGCCGAGGACAGCTGTACATTCTGTTCCTATGTTTCCATAGAGACAAACTGGTTGCATAATATTATATTATTAATATTATAAATCTCAAGAGTTCTGAGCATTGTTTGCTGATGGAATCATAAAAAAGGGACAAGAGCAAGCAGTTTAATAAAAAAAAAAAGTTTGATATTACTAGAAGTGCATAAGAGATACTAGCTTTCCTGGTAACTAAATACGTCAATGCATTTACTATAAGAGGGTTTAATTTAGATTAATTTAAAGATAACCGGTGAAATTTTTCTTGTGTCTTGTGTGGTGGCCTGGGAGTGATAAGCACATTAGAGGTTTAGCAAAAAAATCTACTGGATTACAGATGGTCAAAAACACAGCACAACAATCACAGGTATGTGTTTAGGAAAGACCATAATGCCAAGGCTGCAACTTCATATTGATTTTACAATACTATTTATGCCCTCAGAAGTTGCTAAAATTTGTGGAAGCACAATCTAAATGACCAGAGGTTATCAGCATGGAATCAGTAACATGCAGCTGGTTTGTTAAGGATCACTTGCTTAGAAATCATTCTGTCAGGATAACCAAACAATCAGAACTTTTGGAGTATTTGTATTAATTACTTTAGTTATGATAAATAAAGATGTGGGAAGTCCTGCAGGAGATGTCTAGAGGCAAAGCCTCCACAAAATATTTTGAAAGTTCCATTCATTCTGCTGGATCAAACCAAAAAGTCTTTGGTCTGTTATTCATTTGACAAATATTCAGTAATAATAACAGTGCTTGTAATGCATGTCATGCCCCAACAAACTGTCAGTGATAATGGTTCATGATTTATTTCTGAAGAGTTTCAAACTTTGGTAAAGTAAGTGGTATAAAGAACTTCATAACTACTTCCCATTACTCCTTAATGAATGGGTTAGCAGAAAGGTTCATTCAAATTCCCAAGAAATTAATCAAAGCTACAAGCCTTAATCATCAAAACATTTGCAGTTCAAAATACGCAAGCAATGCACGCAATCACTGACTCAGCAGTAGCATAGTTAGTAATGGATTGAGACTTGTTGTCAAAATTGGACCTATTGAAATCTGATGTTTAAAGAACCATATAGAGAAAGCAGTCTGAGCATATGACTGAGAGACTAAACAGAGTTTTTTTCCCCAGAGAAGGTTTGTCATTACATGAGTGGCAACTGGAAAATAAACTGTATTATTTCAAGAACACTAGGTTCTCTGCTGTATTCCAGTCATGTGGGAAGTAAGCCATGGTAACAGCATGCAGAACAAATTCAAAATGCTCACCTACCAAGAAGTATAACTCAAAATGCCAAATAGTCTCTAACAGAGGGCCATTGACCAGAGCCACACTCAAAGATGAATGAATGACCATAACTGTAGATAGAAAAGGAAGGATGACCATATTCATACTCCTAGGATGATGAGATATGTACAAGAAAATGAAAGGATGATGTATGGCATAACCCCATAGGATTGACTACCAATCTACTTCTCCATAGTCTGAAGACAAATGAGTCCAACCAGCAGAGACCAGATAAAGGACTCCAGATGAAAGGTGAATTTGCAATACAAGTTCACACAGACCACTGACACAAACTCAGTAGGGCCAGTGATGCTGTCCAGAGCACCTGATGAGACCCCTCAGAGACTGAGCCTGTACTGAGGGAAAATGTTTATGAGCAGCAGAAAACTGAATATAATACTTAAAGCTGAGCATCAATATAGTACTAATAATTTTTACTGAGTTAAAATGTTAAATTATGTAACACTAATATGAATATAAAATACCTTTGTATCATGGAACTCAGGGCCAGCCTTTGCAACTACAGGGCCCAATTTGGATAATTTTGGTTGGAGCCCACTCAGCTAAACATAACCGGAGGCTCTAAATAAAAATCTGCAAAAGCAACAGAGACCTCCAAAGCAGACATCCAAGCAACCTACACCCCCCAACACAAACCATGAAACACATACTTCACAAGAAGTATAAACCTCAAAATGCAGGCACTCGAGGCACTCCTCAGTATGGAGAAAATCAATATATGTGCAGTAACAGAAACCTGGTTTAAGGCTCCAGAGAGCACCCCAGCACTACCAAGCTACAACTCATACCATACATTTTGGCCACAAAGCCTGGGCCAAAATACAAAAGGCGGGGGAGTATCCATATTCATTAAGGAACCCCACACTTCCAGGTTAGTGGCACAGCACGATGCTTCAGAGATCATCCACGTGCAACTAACAATGGGCAAAACTGCCATTCAAATTATAGTTTGCTACAGATCACCCACCATGTCCCAGGACCCCCACTCCGCATTCCTGGAAACATTGGGAAACATATAGGTCCTACCAAACACCCTGATATTGGGTGATTTCAATTACCCAAACAATAACTGAGAGAACTACTCAAGTACAAACTCGCTTACCCAACATTTCCTAGAATTTATAAACTCAAACACCCTGGATCAACTGGTCAACACCCCCACCAGAGGTGACAACATTTTCCAATCAATGAATACGATATAACTGGTGAAAAAAAGTGTCTGGTTCCAAGGAATGAGACAAAAGTTACTGAAACAGTCTTTTATTAGTACATCTGGTTAAGCGCTTTCATCTATCCTCCATAGACTTCATCAGAACACCAATTCTCAAACTAACAGCCTTTAAATAGTACTGATTAATTCAAATTATCCAATCATGTAGCACACCAATTGGATCTAATGAACATTAATGTCATGAATACTAAATGGTTCATCCTAACCATATATTCTCCTAAAAAACAACAACCACAAGAAGTCAAAAAAAATGTAATAGCATAACTGAATAGTTGTATTACAGTTTGTACATGATACGAACTCATAAAAATTCCATAATAAAATATTATGTTATAAAAATGGAAGTAAAATAAAATTAAAAATGTTAAAAAACATATTGGACCTGGTCATCACCAACATGGATGACCGGTGTTCCACACCAAAGGTCAGCCCCTCACTGGTTAGATATGACCATAAACTAATCACTCTGGATATCCACAATCCCCCACCACCCCCGCTCAAAGAAACCACTGTGAAAAACTTTTTAAAAGCAAACTTCACGTTACTTAAGACCGAGGTGGGAAGTTTCAAAGCCCCCATGCTGAAGGATAACACCGTCCAAGCTGCAAAATCCTTTACTAATGCACTCTACAGGCACCTACAAGAATGCATGGATCATGCTATCCTAAACAAAACCAAGACTCACTCCTCCAAGAAAAGGAAACCAGTCTGGTGGACCCCTGCCATAAACAAGCTATACAATAGAAGAAGGAAACTAGTACAGAAAAGAGTAAAATCCCAAGAAGGGAAGACATCCCTGATCAGTATCAGCAAAAAACTAGGTTCCCTCATAAAATCATCCAAGGCTAGCTTCGAAAGAAAAATTGCCATGGACTCCAAAGATAACCACAAGGCATTCTTTAGTTATGTCAAGAATCTAAGTGGCAATTCTCAGATCTGCTTGGAGTTGGTGCAGAATGGCACAAAATACACTGAACCGACCGATATAGCTAACATCCTGACAAACTTCACCCCCTCTCACCCCCAAAAGGGCCCATAACTATACCAGAAGAATGAAGTGCCCCTGAAATCACAGACACTCAGGTTAAAACAGCCCTCTCCAAAGCCAAAAACACTGCATCAATGGGACCGGATGGTGTCCCAGGCTGCATCCTACATGAGCTCAAAGATGAACTAACCCCTCACCTAAACACACTGTTTAAAGTCAGCCTCTCCAAAGGCTACGTGCCCACAGAGTGGTGCACAGCAATGGTTATTCCGCTCCACAAAGGTGGAGCCACAACGGACCCCGGGAACTATTGCCCTATAAGCCTGACTAGCTTGGTCTGCAAAGCTATGAAGCGTATCATCATGGATCTCATTAACAGAGACATTGGGAACTTCCAAACACTGGACCCTACCCAGTTTGGCTTTGTTAAGGGCAGATCATGCCTCCTAAACCTGGTGGACTTCTTTGAGACATTTACCAAGGCTATAGATGAGGGAAAGGTGGTCCATACAGCCTACCTAGACCTCGCAAAGGCCTTCAACACCATTCCCCACTCAGGTATTATAGACAAGCTCACCAGCATGAACATAAACCCCTATGTCACGAGATGGGTTTCCAACTGGCTCACGGACAGAACGCACATGGTAAGAGTTGTGGGAGCTAGGTCTGACTCTAAACTGGTTACAAGTGGCGTTCCCCAGGGCTCAGTCCTAGGACCCCTCCTGTTCGGCATATACTTCTCAGAGGTACAGGCAAGCATAGGAGGATGATGGCTGACCAAGTTCGCAGACAACTGCAAACTAGGGGCTATAATTGACTCGCCAGCTGACACAGACATCCTCCAAAAGGGTCTCACTGAGACAGATACCTGGTGTCAAAACCATAGCCTCAAGCTAAATGCCAAAAAGTGCATAGTCATCCCCTTTGGAAAAAACAAAGTACCCACAAACTATCACATAGGTGGTAGCCCCCTAAATATGGAAGACGTAATAAGGGATCTGGGGACCCAAGTAGATAGTAACCTCTCCTTTGATAATCACATTGCCAAAGTGGTTAGAAAATCCTTCTATGTGGCCCACCTAATCACAAAAGGGTTTGCATCCAGATGAAAAGAGGTCATTGGGCCCCTCTACACATCAGTCATCATACCCATCATAGAGTACAATGCCCCATTTGGGATGTACCTTACAAGACACCTGCAACAACCAGAAAGACCACAGAAGTACCTCACCAAGAGGATCACTGGCTTCAAGCAGATGCCCTATGCAGCTCGACTGAAGAAACTCCAGCTGTACTCGGTTGCATACCGCCTACTCAGAGGTGATCTCTGCCTAACATACAAGGCCATGTCCAACCTAGAATTGATGGACATGCTCCACCTAAAGAAAACCATATCCCCTCAAGCCACATCTAAACCTCACCACAACAATAAATAGGACATGCTGGAGGGTTAGTTTCCTGTCCCAGAGACTTCCTATGCTCTGGAACAAGATTCCAATCTACCATTAGGCAGAGCTCCTCGCTAACCCTCTTCAAGAGAAACCTTGACGAGTGGATGGGAAACAGAAAGTTTACCCCAGGGAACACTTCAATGGCTCTGCTGGACAGAAGCACAAGGAACTAGCTTATTCATTGGCTTATGTTTTGTCATAAGCTATGTTAAAACAGAAGTAACAGAAGTAAACTGTTGGACTCCTGGATGACTCCTAGAACCAGAAATCACTTGTAATTTCTCTGTCTAGGTATATTTGACTCACTCAGGCACACTGTAAGGGGCTTATTTGATGGGGCTTCATCAGGTGGATGCATCTTGGCATAGCTTTAAACATGTCCCCATGCTCCTGTAGTTCTGCCTGTGTAGGTAGCAGCTGCTCACTTGTTACCCCTGTACTTTTTTTCTCTTTCATGTCTTCATTCTTCTACTTCTCCCCTAATTTAACTCATGCCTTACTCTGCTTTACATCTCATGCCCAATAGGTTGTGCATACTGTAAATACTCTGTCCTTTCTATAAAGCCTTTTCCAAAGAAACATTCTAATTTATAATGTTAAATGAGGTGTACAGGTACTAATGTTTCCCATTTTACTTACGGACTTACTTTGATTCCTTGCTCCTACATTACCAGTGTTGCATTGATATTAATTAGAGTTTGCTTCTTTGGTTGTTTCTATTGTGCTGAGCCTAAACATTGCCTTGGTGGATCAGTGCTTTTCTTTGGTTAATAAACAAACAAACAAACAAACAAACAAACAAACAAACAAACAGACAGACAAAATGAAACTACCTTTGTAAGTTAAATACTCTACACATCCCAGCATGGGAGGTTCTACAGACAACCCTAAGCATTCCTTGCTAGTATGAGGCAGGCTCATTTTGAGAAATAAAACCTGGTAAAATCTTTTCACTCATCACAGTCCTTCCTTGCACTCACCTCTGACGCCTACTGTCCTGGGGCTGCACATATTGATGGTGGGAAGACTGGGGGACTAAGAAGAACATGAATAATTTCTAACCTCCATTATGCATTCTGACCTCATACTACCCCTGCATTCCTTCACAACTTTCCAGTCATCTCCTGCATGTGCTCTGAATGGCTAGAGAGCCTTTCACAGTTAATTCTCACACCCTATTACAGTGAATGTGTTTCTATAAAACCACGTAAACATTTGAAATGCACACATGTACAGCAGCTCTAGTACCTTAGTATCTCATGAAACAGTAAGTGAAATGCACACATGTACAGTAGCTCTAGTACCTTAGTATCTCATGAAACAGTAAGTGAAATGCACACATGTACAGCAGCTCTAGTACCTTAGTATCTCATGAAACAATAAGTGAAATGCACACATGTACAGCAGCTCTAGTACCTTAGTATCTCATGAAACAGTAAGTGAAATTCACACATGTACAGCAGCTCTAGTACCTTAGTATCTCATGAAACAGTAAGTGAAATACACACATGTACAGCAGCTCTAGTACCTTAGTATCTCATGAAACAGTAAGTGAAATACACACATGTATAGCAGCTCTAGTTCCATAGTACCTTCTGAAGCAGTAAGTGAAATTTGCAAATATGTAAAGCAGCTGTGACTTCACTTCTTTGTTAAGAATAAGTAGTGTAATGCAATGATCTGATATGCAAATACATAGCCCACTGCTACCATAAATATCAGTATACTCAGAAATGATTCTTGATGTTAGCTCACAGGTACAGAGGAAGGGCTTTTGACTGCACCATAATTGATGTTGGTTTATTTAGCAAGATAGGTTTGACAGGCTTGGTTGGCAGGTGGGGGGAGGGGCTGAGTGGCAATGTACAACTGTCCAAATCCTAAGCAATGGGGTGGAGTGTTTTTTTTCTGCATAAACAGCTCCATAGAGAGCCAGTCTCTCTCTCTCTCTCTCTTTCTATTTGCTAATGCATGTAGGCTAATGCAGAGAGAGGTCTACAGAATGAGGCACCTATGTTACAACATTCACATTTATACCTCAGTGATGGTATTGTAGAGTGGTTGCAGTGGTAAAGGGCATGGGTTGGCCATATTCTTAATGTCCCTATCTTATTTCCTGATATCACCCCAAGATTATGCATTTGTGCCCCAGTCCTGCTGAGTAAGGCAGCTACTGTCTAAGAGGGGCTGTGGAATGGTAATGAAAGAAAAGTGTATGAAGACATGGCCAATGGTTAGCATCTGCAGAGTGAAAAATAGATTGGAGAAATATGAGCTTTACTTCCATTTTTAGCAAAGTATTATTCATACTGCCTCCACTGCAAGTCACTCTGCATATGTTTAATGCCAAAGTGTAAAACCCATTGTAGCTCATGGAGCACCATGATTGTGCTCTAACAGGGAAAAAGACAACCTAGTTAAAGCGCTTCAGTAGTGCTAGACCCACCTTAACAATTGTTAAGCCCTTCACCCCCTCCAAGCACTAGTTTGGCCCTCACACTAGGCATTAAACATGACAGTGCAGGCCGTCAAATGACAGTAGCAGAAGTCAAAACAGTTTACTTTCTGCCTGCTGTCTATGCCTACAATCTGTCCCTCACTTTGTTTCAAAATGTTTCCCAGATATGTCTGATGTCTGTTTCACAGTGCTCACTAAGTGCTATACTAGCTTTGAAAGCCAGCAAACACCTTGAGCTTTTTTTCTTCTGAAACTAGTCATACATGGAGCAGATAAATATCCATGTACTACAAAGAATTATGATAGGGTCTCACTTAATAACTTATGTTTTCTTGATATGGATAAGATTGCTCTCAAGGTAAATTTCCTGATATCTTAATTTTTTACCGCTGATATACCTCTGTTGTGCTAGAGCCTCATTTTTTCCTCCCAGCATTCCCTCATTCTCTTGCGTTTACCTGTTTGCAGTCTGATAAGGGCAGACAGTGAAATATGCCATGCATGTTCATTAATAAGAACATTTAAAAAAAAACATTTTTTTTCACCTTATTCAAATTGAAGTGATTCGCTTCTCCAGGCTAACAATCATACTTTGCATCTGTCAAAAAGATGAAAACAAATGTTACCAGTATGTACAAATGTACCAGATTTCTTGTATGAACAGATATCTCTTATAATTAGCTTGCTCATAAGCGAATTCTCCAAATTTTAATTCTTCTGTATTATGATGGTTTATCACATAGCTTCTTAAATAACACACCAGCTTGCAATATTAGGAAATATATCTTTGCAATTTTAAAAATATGATTACAGACACAATTATATTTTCCTGTGAACAACAAACTAATCAGATTCCACTTTAAAGGTTTGTGTTAGAGAAGCAAAATTTCTTTAGAGCTGTACTTAACTTGTCTATGTAACTTCTGAACAAGAAAAGGAAAGTATCATGAATAACTTCCTAATAAAGAAACCATCAGTCACCTCTTTAGGCGTGCTCTGGAATTATCTTAGTCATTACAGTTTCTGTGTAAGCATACAAACTGGGTGCAAGGACTTTTTATTGTATTTTGCATGCATGCTCCCTGTATTAAAGTATATGGTTTAATGTAAACATCTGAGCCATACTTCTCAACCTCTAAAAGCAAGAAATCTGGACAAACCTATCAATAATGGCGGGACAAAGGGCCAAACATAGGGACACTTTATTTTTAAATATTGCTCTTACAAACTTAGAACATTGATAAAAAACATGTTTTGCATTAGCATGAATTTTCAGAAAGGTATGAAGTCTGAAACTTAAATGTCTGTCCTTATTTTGTGATTTCAACCCTAAATAATTTGCCAATGATTTGCATAAAACCACAGTTTTAGGAGAAATGGACCAAAATATAAGGCCAAAATCTGGACAGTCTGCAAAAATCTGTATAATTGAGAGGTATGATCTGAGCTTTTTTTCCCCAAAATCATTACTCATAATGGGTATCAAGTCCAAGTAACTTATATGTTGTTAACATAATATGCAGCTACTATCAAGCCACAGGCAATATTGTTTAAATATTACAAATACTCCATGTATCACCATTGTACCTGTCCATATGATAGTCATATCATCATTTAAATATTTTCTTAGGCAAATATTTTTAAAGAAAGGTTAATTTCTGAAAATACAAAATTTCTTCAAAATAATGGTACAAATAATTTATTATAAAGAAGAAAATGGAGTAATTCGTTGCTGTCCCACACACCTAACCAAGTAAGCATGATACTGAAAAATAAATTTCACACTGTCTTCATCAGGTTTAATCTAATCAGTATAAATATAGGTATCCCATGCAAATGAGTCCTATACATAAATAAATCAGATTCTTGTGCACTGACTTTGTCTTCCCATAACACTTAGTTTGTGGGTGATAGGAACAGGAGAAAATTAACATTTGTGTAAACCATGCCTTATTACAATGTGATATCAGCTCATCAGTCGAAATGGACCCACTCACAACTGTACAGTCCTGATCCGGGGTACTGCAATCAACTAAAGACAAACTTTTAAGTCTGAAAATGAAGAACATTCCTCATAATGAGATACAGTTAGTAGGCATGCATTGAAATATTGCAGATGGAGAGCAACCCCAGGTTTCAGGATATGTTGCCTTTGCCCATTGTCAGTGGACGTGTAGCTAAGGTATATTTAAATAAAGAGAGGTGGGGGCAAAGTCCTGAATGTGAGAAGTGTAGGGGACTTATCCATCTGTAAAAATGTGTTTTTTCATTCTATGTAGAATTTTAATGATACAAACAAATTTATATATGTTTACATATGTTTCTGCTATTTTTTTTGGCAATCACCCCCTCCCCCACTTGACAGCTATCAGATCTTCTTGGTTCATCAGATCATTCTTTCCCTACCAGGTGAGAGACATCCAACAGGAGTCATCGTCCAAACAGCCATCAGAGGTGGTTCAAGTTTTTAGATTTTTTTTCTTGCCCCGAACTATAAACATACTCAGTCAGGCACGGGGGTGGCCATACTATATGCTGACAATTGAGGAAATCCCCTCACTTCCTCAAGGGGTATCCCATCCAACCAGATCTAGCACTCCCCCCAGAGCATGATTCATGGTCTATCTTGTCTTCACCAGGGGAGAGTGCAGCATCCATGTACCTCTGAGTGCATGCAAACTCCTTCCTACCCCTGAGGGAGGCAGGCGGGCCACACCTCTTCACTCTTCCTCCTGCAGTGCCAGAGCCATTAATTGAACTCCAGTCACCTGGGATGGGGGTCAAAGATCCATCCCTCTGCACCATGGAGCTAGGCCAGTTTTCTGTTAGTTGTATGGATTGGTTTCCCTTTATAGGTATTCAATGGCTTGAGTTTTGATGCCATGACATGAATGCATTTTACTCATGTTTGTAGTAATTCCCCAAGCTGCTAGCTGTTGATGGTTATTACATTATACATTTACTTATTTTATTATGTTATGTTCTACTATACCATGATTATTGTGAAGCTTCTCTCTCTGGGTTTCTGCTGAGAATAGGTTCTGCTCAGTCAGAACTTTCTTGTTAACAAAACTAAATAAATAATTATGTATCTATTTGTCTATCTATCTATCTATCTATCTATCTATCTATCTATCTATCTATCTATCTGTCTCTCTCTCTCTCTCTCTCTCTCTCTCTCTATCAGGTACAGATCTGGCGTCAGATGTCAGATATAGAAATAAAAACATCTAAAACACAACAGATTACACATTTCGTCATTCTGAACTACTGTAAAAATCATCTGATTGCTTCAGAAATAAAATATATTTGTAACAATCACCACCTATAGGCAAATCAATATATTTTTAATAAGTAATAACCATGTTGATTAACCAGTAGACAACTTAGTAACTACATCACCTGCAAGAATAAATTATACTAAGTAAAGCTTTAGTAACTGCGATTTCTCCATTTCTATACCCCTGTAGGTAAAAGGATTATCTAGCCCTGTTTGACACTGGTAACCTCTTCTTGTCCTCTTATTCTTCCTGGAAATAAATTATTTTTTAAACTTTTCTGAATAGCGATTCAAGGATCATTCTACATGTGGAGTGACTTAATGTATCCAGTGGTGGTTTGGTAATCACATGCCCACCTTCTAAAATTAAGTAAAACACTTAATTGGAAGACAAGGGGAGATGAGTAACAGAATTAAAACATTAGTTGCAGAGGAAATGACTAATATCTAATAAGCAGCAGAGAAACAGTCAGTAATGGGGGAGTAGGAAAACTGCTGACATTTTAACTGGACAAGTGATGGGTCTCACAAAGGTCAATTCTGGGTCTTCATAATTAATTTCAAAACTAAGATAGTTGTGCTTTATTTAAAAAGAAAATAATTTAACTTTCTGAGGAGTATCAGAAGTCAGACATGGATACTTAAAGTGATATAGACCATATGACCTGGTGTTTTAGACTGTGGTGATTAGTAAGGACAGCTGTAATCTTGTTCAGAAGTGTTAACATCTGAATGTTGTTTTTAGTATTCTTTCTAAAATTATATTTGTATCAATCTGGAAAGATTACAAGAAAATTCATATTACTACTTTTCTTAATAATCTATGTGGAATTTTAAAACCATGTGGAATAAGCTACAAGGGACAAGTTCAGTTCAGGAGAACAACAAAAAGAAAAATGGTTTGTAGTAGTAAAAGAACAGGAATGGCAAAGGCACTGTGGTAGCAACAGCTGTCTGACCTGTATACTGCATAAAAGGGATAATGTCCCAAATCTAACAGCAGCCTAGATGGGGACCAGCTAATCAAAAACACATCATCATAGCCATAACTATATCTTCCTCACCACACATATGCACACACGTATGCATGCATACACCTCATACAACAGCCATCTCTCATGCCTTTCACAAGTTTCACACCAAATGTACACTGTCATAACCATATCTGCTGCAGCGTACATACACTGATAACAGGTGTTTCCGGATCAAACATTCTCATAACCATATCTTCCACAAAACATACACACACAAATTCTCCTGGTCAAACACACTCTATCTTAACCACATCACCCCACACCTGCATACATATGCACACACTCACACTTGCATGTATGCACACACACACACACACACACACACACACACACACACACACACACACACACATCACATACTCTAAATCACAAGATCATTCTCTTGATCAAACACACTCTCTTAACCATATCTTTTACACACACACACACACACACACACACACACACACACACACACACACACACACACACACACACACACACACACACACACATACACACATACAAAGATTCTGAGACTACACATAAACACATCCTGCATACTGTGCACGCGCGCGCTCACACACACACACACACACACACACACACACACACACACACTCACATACACACACACACAGACACTCTCACATCATTCTCCTGATCACACCATTCTCCTAAGCACATGGGTGCCAGAACCATAGGGTGAGGGGTGACAAGACACCCTCTACACACACACACACACACACACACACACACACACACACACACACACACACACACACACACACACACACACACACACACACACACACACACAAACACAAACACACACACACTCTTTCAACAGCTGTCCAGTGTGCACTGAAACTGCTGCTGGAGTAGAGATTACACACAATTATTTGCATTGGCATTTCTGATGTAACAGCAAGCTCAGGCAGCCAGCAAAAGACAGTTTGAATAATAAATCATCTTTTCCAGCTGCCAGACCTCGCAGCTACCATGGAAACGCATATGCGAATGTTTCTCAGGCGTACCAATGAACTTTTTTCATCAAGAATTTTGGATAAAGCTAAAACTAACAGGGGAAAGAAGGTTCAGAACTAGGGACAATATTTAACTATTAATTATTCATTTAAATTTTAACAGAAGAGATTTGGCATCAACATGCATTTCCTGAACAATATAAGTACGAAACTTTAATGTCTGACATAAGTGACTGACTATAATCCTCTGCATACCTCTCACATTTTGCTTAGGAATTCTGGAGAAAGCCAAAAATAAAGGGAGATAAAGGGCCAAAATCAGGGACACATTTTAAATATCGGTCTTATAAACTTAGAATGTTGCTAGAATAATAGGTTTTGCTGCTAGAGTAACAGGTTTTGCACTGGCATATATTTTGTGAAGGATATGAAGTTTCAGACTGAAATGTTTCATTATTTAGTAAGCACAATTCTCAATGATTTGTCAAAAAAACATGAGGCAATAATTGGGACATTTTGTGAAATTTTGGAGAGTTAAAAGGCATGATCTTGAGTGATTTACCAGAAAATCAATTTTTTTTCTGAAGGACAGGACAAAAACAGGGATGTTCTATAAAATTCTGTTCGGTTCGTTTTATTTGCTTATTAATTGACTGCTGTTTGTTAGCAGGTAAGTGGGCTGGTTTATTGACCCGATTCAGACACAACCTAGGATCAACAGAAGTAAATATAACACTTCACAAAAATATAAGACATTAAAATCATGTACATACTTTGTACATTTGAGAAGTATGTTCTACAAGTGAAGTTCATTTTCCATAAGTTGGTGCAGAACTGCATGTTTATTGTCCTTCACTCACTGAGTACCAGGCTAGGCTTTCGCTGTCCTGTCTAATGGTCTGTTCTGGGCAGAATTTGCCACAGAGGTGCTTTTTACTGGACCTAAACTGACTTACAATGAAGCAACCATTTTCCTTTTCAATTATTTATTCATTCTCTTGGACCCACTTTATGCTGTTTTAAGATCACTATGAATGTAGGGAGAGATGTCCTGACAAGCTATGAGAGTAAGCCATAAAAAAAGTTTAGATTCACAGATATTCCAAGGCCAATAGATCTTATAACCATTCACACCTTGCCAGTACCCTCTCTCAGGCAGCACTTTCTTTCTCCAGGAGCACCATACTGGTACAACCCAGAGTAAATTTGTGGGTACCCATCCAGTCACTGGTATATGTTTAAAGTAAGATAGTAAATTGCTCTGTTTAACATACAGGGGGCATTTATTCCAAAGTTTTGGGAGGTGCTGACTTAAAAGACTGCCTCTCCACTGGGCTGTATTTATCTGTTGGTGAAGATTTAGGTTCTTGGTTATAATATTGGTGAAGACAATGGACTTGTGGAGAAACAGGAAGTTTGGGGCAAAAAGTGGACCTCTAATGGTGCAGTAAGCAATATAACTCTCCCCCTCAAAAGTCTGTAAGACACTGAATAAAATGAGACAGTTTCCAGCTTCTCTTGGTGGTTCATGGACTTTAGGCCTGTGATTTTATTGCTTAGGAGCCTTTGGGGTCTTTCTGATTGTTTGATATGTTTAGTGAGATGCATCCCAAAGGAGGGTGTTGTACTTGATAACTGGCCTGATCAATGCTGAGTACAAAGGAGTGATCACCTCTTTAGACTGTATGATAGTCCTTAGCAATCTGGTGTGCTAAATAAAAGGATCTCCTTTCAATTATCACATGGTGGTCAAAAGGCAGGGAGCTAGCAGCACAAGTTTCTAGGCCCCTGACAAAATTTTCATTTTGTAGTAGGGTGTTGACTATGCAGTGTGATGAGGGGTGAGGCTGTCTACTAAAAGTGACACCGCAATTTTTAGCATTTACTATGAGCTCATTTTTAGTACAACAAGGATTTAGTAGAGAGAGTTCATTCAGGAGAGCTTGGGTATTATAAGGTGACTTAACAACAACCTCCAGTTTGCAGTCATCTGCAAACTTTGTTAGCCAGAGGTCTTGGCTCTCAACTTGAATCTGAGAAGTGAATACCAAAAATAAGAGGTCCCAGTACTGGGCCATGAGAGATACCACTGGTCACTTTCATACTTACTGATGAGGCATCTGCAACTCACACTGTGTGGGCTGTGTCATTCACCCAGCTTGTTATCTGTCTTATCATGTATGGGTTGATTTTTAAAGAAATTAGCTTTTGTATAATGCCAGTTTGGTGAATGGTGTTGAAAATGTTTGCCAGGTCAAGATACACTGCTATGGCTACCGTCTACAGCCTCTGTAACTGTTTTGAAGAAGTTTACCAGGTTAACTACATAGGATCCATCCTTCACAAAGCCAGAATGTTGGGGGTCAAACAAGAGTCTTGGTATCACAGTTTATGATTTTAATTATCTCATTACGTCCGAGTGACACCTCCAGGTGTATCTGCAGTTGACTCCTACTAACGCCTCTAGGCATCAAATATTGCTTGTTCATATTTGTATCAGTAATTTCAAAACCATGCTATGTACAAGGTTTTAAAATATTTAATCTTAAAGCTTACACAATAGCAAACTCAACTGTATTAATGTTTGACCTCTGTACAGTGCAGATAAATATATATTAACTGTTGTTTTTATTATATTAATTTAATATAGGTAAAATTTTCACATTTTTCTAAATATCTCAACAACCAAGTAATACAGCAGAACACCTTAGCCTCACATGAAAGCTCTGTGCTAGATTTATACAATGCTGCTGACAGTATGTGTGTAGCCTTAGTGGTTGCTGAGATATTGTAAGTTGTTTACTAAACATTTCAAATGTAATAGTTACTGTGTTTATTGTGACTTATAAAATTCAATTTAAGACCTAAAACCTAAAGAATACTACCATTATAAAAATAGTTTGTGCTTAAGAGTTTGCCATTTATACTTCTTTAATAATCCTTATGGTTCCAGAGATATGAACATTCGTTTGAGATGTCAGGACATAATTATATTCTGTGAAAAGGCTTAGGCTCCGCCCATTGGAAGTTACAGCGCAAACTTCCTGAACTCCACTGGAGTGAATGAGATACACTTCATGGTTTTCAGATGAGCACCAGTCTTACCCATTTTAAAGACTTAAACCTTGCCTGTGATAAAAACAGGACCTCCTGGAGAAGCAGGTATGTATCCCAGAGACTACCCCTTCTCTGGAAGAGGCTCCACATCCATGTGAAGCAGAGTTCCTCCCTAACCCAGTTCAAGTGTAATTTGGACAGCTGGATGGGGAATAGGAAATTCTTCCCTGGTTTGGTACCTATGTCTCTGATGGACACATATGGCCTGTAAATGGTTCATCTCCCAAGCCCCTGCTTAGACTTATCTAGGGTACCAAACTTCATCAGAGATTTGGGATACATGGCTAGGCTTAAAAAGGCACTTATGGTTGTTAGCCTAGTATACACCTATTAACCTATGAGGCTTGTAAGGCTGATAGGACTTTAACTACCATATCAGTTGTAAGGCCACCATTATTAAGGGGCATCACTACTGCTGTGTGCCATTTATCAGGGACAAAGCCAGTCGCTAAATTTAAGTTAAACCACTTCAAGTGTGTCTGCAAGGACAGGTTTAGTACTCTTATGCAACCAGGTATATGATATGTAGTAGTAAATAAAGATACAATCAAAATGAGTGTTGTGTACCAGAAATCTGACCAAACCAATCATATTGCATGCTTTTTTTTCTTATACAGGTGTTTTACAGTTTATGGAGAGTAACAAGCTGGGTGATGTCCTTAAAAGGGGCAGACACTGGTAGTACTGAATATTCTGACTCTGACTTTTTTAGTGAAATTAAATACTTGGAAAGGACTCCATGGGTCTCATGCTGTCCACTGTACCTCAGTGCTCCCCCTACATTCCCCCATCCTGGTCTTGCCAGACCATTTGAATTTTTTTTCTTGTTTTCTCATACTTTATTGTACACTTCAGATTTTACATGTGTTGTTTCAACAATCATGCCATACAAATGAAGATGAAATAATGAAATTAAGTCAGAGACCTTAATAAGACTGTGTCAAAGTCCATATCTACAAACGGAGCTGTAGATACTGCCAGGATCCAGGTATTCTGTGATGAATTTTGTGACGCCCGTGCCCTGGCCCAGCAATCAAGGAGCCTCAATCCTCACCACTAACACCAGAGAGGGTGTCTCATATATGAGGAAAGGATAACAAATACACACAGTAAAGTGCAATTTCCCTTAAGAGCACACAGAGATCACAGTCAGTCTGGGGCTGGTCACTCCCTTGCTCCCCAGGTCCCCAATAAGACTCCCCACTGGCACAGCTATAGGGTCCAGATAGCCTAGCTGGGCAAGCTAAAATCTCCAGCACCCTCTTTGTCCAAAAAGTGCTTCATGTCCCTGCCCAAGTAGCTGACACACACACTTTGAGATATGTTTATACAACCACACAGACACTCATGGGGAAGGCTGGCACAGGTTCTCCAGCTGTGCCCCTTTTACCCAGACTATACGGTAGTAATCCTGCCACCACCCACCTAATGTTTATCAGCTACTCAAAGGCCCTTAAAAGGGTGTCCAATTATTACTGTGCAATATTACTATCCAATTGGTAGTATGACTAAACAGTCTCAAGGCTTATTAGAGAGACTTGGTACAGAATCCTTATATACATGCAATGTACTCTTAGAGCTTAACTTATCTCTACACAAACCAGCCACAGTTAAAAGGTTTGAAAATATTTAATAATGAATAATTAAAACCACAAGACAATACTTTCTACTACACAGTGCTAGTCCAAAGTTCAGAGATCACACAGAAATACTTAAAATAAATCAGTAGTACAGTTCTGACATCACAAAAAAACACTTAGTCTAATCTTTCTAGTTGCTAGCTATTCCTAGAAGAAAACAGAAGTCTAAGATAACTTACTTAAAGAAAACAGGCAGAGTGCTGATGAGTTGGATGGTCAAGACAAAAATGCTTAATGTTTTCTGATTCTCTCTGTTTAAATTGAAATTGGAGTTCTGCTAAACATTACATCATTCTTCACCCTTCCTGGAGTTCTCAGGCTACACATTAACTACCTTTACATTTTTAACATCTCCCTTTTGTTATCTTGCAGCTGGTCAGGAGCAGAGCAATAAAATACATTTGCATGTTTAAATCTCGCAATTTAACTCTTGGCTAAAACAATAGAAATAATTTCTTCATCTTGACCCCTCGGCACCATTGTCTACATCAAAGGGTTACCACATGCTTTACTTTGGTCAGTAGAGTGCACTGTCACATTTATTTCCAGTTCCACATGTAACAGTATTTCTTTACATTTAAGACAACAAGTCTGTAGTTTACATTCATAATTACAAATGACAGAATTATCTACACAGTTCTATCTGACTAGGCTGGCAGCCTTCACACCCCCCCCCCCCATGGAGAACTCAAGCTAGATTTTCAAGTGATAGTTGAGAAATGCCACTTGATAGGGTTAGGTCTATCTGAGTGTACCTCACCCCATTCCCTGTCTTGAGAGCCCATCTGCATTGACATTACTACTCCCACTATGATGCTGCACTGACATATATACTTGCAACCCTAGGCTCCATCTTAGCAACTTGGCATTTTGCTGGCTGGCTCTGTTTAACCATGTTAGGGGGTTGTGATCTATCATAACAGTGAATTTCCTTCCATACAGATAAGGCTGAAGATTTTGCAGTGCCCACACTATGGCTAGACATTCCTTTTCTACAGCTGCATAGCATCCCTCCCTGGGTTGGAGGCTATGACTGACATAAACCACTGGGTGCTCTTCTCCCTCTGAAGAAATCTGGCTAAGTACAGCCCCCACCCCATGGTTTGAAGCATCCACCTGCACAACAAATTATTTGCTGTAATCTGGACTGGCTAACACAGAGGGTCCTCCCAAAGCTTCTTTAAACTTCTGGAATGCCTGCTCACATGCTGGGGTCCACACTACCTAAGGCTTAATGGTCAGCCCTGCCCTCTGTAGTCTGCCCAGCACCTCCCTGACATGCTGAAGGTGCTCAGACCAGGAATGGCTGTAGATGGCAATATCATCCAGGTAAGCAAGGACAAACCCTCCTGCCCCTGCTAGGATATTATCTGCCAGTCTCTGGCAAGTTGCTGGAGCAGTCTTCATCCCAAAGGGCATATTTGTGAACTCATACAAGCCAAAAGGAGTCACAAAGGCTGACTTCTCTCTAGCACTGGGAGTCAAGGGCACCTGCCAGTAACCCTTGGTAAGATCAATGGTTGTAAGATACTTAGCTCCACCCAGCTGCTCTAGGGCCTCCTCATCTGTCCTAGGCATGGGGTAAGCATCCGAATCTGTGTGACTATTTAATTTTCTGTAGTCCACACAGAACCTGGTGCTGCCATCCTTCTTTGGCACTAGCACCACTGGGTAGGCCCAGGGACTGTTGGACTCTTGAATCACCCCTAGTTCCAACATCTCCTGTACCTCCTCCCTCAGGGTCTGTCTGGCTCTCTCAGGTACTCTGTAAGGGGACAGCCTAATAGGTCTTTGGGGTCCTGTATCCACCTGGTGCTGCACCAGGTGGGTGCACCCTGGTTTCCCAGTGAACATGTCCCCAAATTCCTGCAACACTGCTTGGATTTCTCGAACCTGGGTAGGAGATAGCTGCTGGGACATTGCTACCCCATCCACTGAGGTGTCAGCTCGAGCCTCACTGAGAAGATCAATCCACAGATCTCCCTCAGACTCATCCTGCAATCCACTGCAAATGCTCAGTACAAGGGCCTCCCTATCATGGTAACATTTCATCATGTTAACATGGTACAATCTGTGCCCCTGCCAACTGCTTAGCACTTCCACCATGTAGTTAACATCACTTACCTTTCTTACTACCTTGTAGGGTCCCACCCAAGCTGCCTGCAACTTGTTGTGTCTGACAGGAATGAGAACCATCACCTGCTGCCCTACAGCATACTCTCTAGCTTGAGCATTCCTGTCATACCACACCTTTTCCTGTTGTTGGACTTCTGCCAGTTTCTCCTGGGCCAAGCCCATGAGTTCCTTGAGCCCTGTCCTGAGGTTTAGGATGTATGTCACAACAGACTCTTTGTGAGACTTGCATTCACCTTCCCACTCATCTCAAATTAAATCTAGAGGTCCCCTCACCCTATGCCTATACAGCAACTCAAAGGGTGAAAACCCTGTGGATTCCTGGGGAACTTCTCTGCAAGCAAACAACAGATGGGGCAAATATTTGTCCCACTCCCTCTTAAACTGATCTGCAAATGCCCATAGCATAGACTTGACTGTAGAGTTTAACCTCTCAACAAGACCATTAGTCTGGGGATGGTAGGGGGTGGTCTTCATGTGCTTCACCCCACAGGACTTCCACAGACATCCCAGCAGGTCTGACATGAAATTGGCACCTCTGTCAGTCAGTATTTCTTTTGGGAAACCTACCCTGCTGAAAATCTGTAACAAAGCATTTGCCACCTTCTCTGCCTCAATGGAGGACAAAGCTAGTGACTCAGGGTATCATGTAGCATAATCCACTACCACTAGGATATACTTTTTCCCTACAGAACTTGGGGTAATCAGAGGACCCACAATATCCATAACTGCCCTCTGAAATGGCTCCTCAATCACAGGCAAAGTAATCAAAGAGCTCTCACCTTGTCTCCTGCCTTGCCTACCTTTTGGCACTGCTCACAGGTCTTGCAGTATGCTGTTACATCTCTGGAAATTCCAGGCCAATAGAGGTTCTGCAAAATATGCCTCTTTGTACGTTTTATGCCCATATGACCTGCAAAGGGAATATCATGGGCTATGGCTAGAAGTGCCAGATGGTAGGGTCTGGGCACTACCAACTGCTGTACTCTCTCACCTTCTAGCCCTCCCTCAGGGGTCCACTCTCTGTACAGTAACCCTTTGTCCTAGTATACAGATTCCCCCTTTCCTTGAGAATCAGGTGCCTCCCTAGCTACCTGCCTTAGGCCTTGCAATGTAGGGTCTGAGAGCTGAGCCTGTCTCAACTCTCTCCTTGTAACCCTTCCCAGCTCCCCTTCCACAGGAAGTCTGGCATCCTCTGACAGTGGTGCCTCACTGTCAGCCTGGGTACTACTACTCACCTCTACCTTTGCAGTCCCTCTGTCCAAGGGAACATCAGTACCCATAAGCAGCTATGGCTCACATTCAGTCTCACTGCTACAGAGTAGCTGCCTCCCTGAAGTAACCACCTCACCAGTCCTGGCTGCAAATATGCAGTCTGTCTGGGTCTCCCCCAGGCTACCAGACTCACATGCTTGTCTCCCAGCCTGACCGCGTGTAACTGCATAAGCTCATGGTACTGCCTCATCCAAATCCTTCCCTGTCAGCACATCTGCAGGATGACAGTTTGGTACCCCTGTTGTCTCAAGACAACCTACTATTGTCATTTTGTCTTTCCTACTTACTGGCTCCCTCACCTTTGGTTCCCCACCTTGCCTCTGTGGACACCTGCCCCACTGGTTGCATTTAAAACATTTACCCCTAGCTCCTGGATGTGTACCTGGACTAGTGGCTTCCCCTGCTACTGGCAGATTCTGTTGTGGCAGTCTGTGCTGCCCACCATGGGTTCCTTTAGACCCATGAGCAGTACTGGGGTTCCCCTTCCTGTGTAGGGCTGCCCTGCTTGCCAGATATAGGTCTCCCTTCTTCCCCAACTCATCTGAAGTAGCACATTGTCTATCAGCTAACCAGATCCTCATGTCCTCAGGCAAAGTGCTAAGGGCTTGTTCCCTCACCAAAAGGTCTGTCAGCCCTTCAAAAGTGGTGACCTGACATCCACTCGCCCACCTATGGAAATAAGTGCTCAGTTCAACAACATATTCACACACACTTTCATCTGCATTGCGTTTATGCTCGTGAAACTTTTTTTATATGTTTCAGGTGTTAGTTTAAACAGTTCTAAAAGACTATTTATTACAGCAGTATAATCAAAACATGCAACATCAGACATTTTGGACAAAACAGTTACAGCTTTACCATGGAGTAAGGGGGTCAGGAACCGTACCCAGAGCCCTTGGTCAACTTCATACTGTTTACATACCATCTCAAACATATGAATTAAACTATCAAACTTATCTCCCTCTTTAAATTACGGAAGACATTTACTGACCTATTGTGCTTCTGGGATCCAGTTACTCTCTTCCCCATTACCTCCATGACTCTGTTGAAGAGTCAGCATCTCCTTCTCATGCTTCCTCTGCCTCTCTTGTTCCTCAGCTTGCAGACGTAACAGTTTCTCATTCTCCTTGGCCTGCAAACATCTCAGTCTCTAATTTGCTTCTAATTCCACATGCTTGGCCTCCAACTCAAGTCTCTTTAACTCCAGCTGGATTTTTAAGTCCACTGCAGAAAGGTTAAGCTGTCCATTCTCTGAGGGAATTATATCTCCACTGCCAGTCTGATTGTCCTCCTGGTTGCTGTTTTCTGATGCAGATGTAACCAAGGCTGCAATCAGGTCTGCCTTAGTCAGGTTTCCATGCACCAGTCCCCTAGCCTGGCACATCTCCGCCAGCTGGCTTCTTGTCAGCTTTCCATACTCCTCTGCTGACATGCTGCCTGCTCACCCTGACTAACTAAGCTAACAAAAGAAATAAAACATTTGTGATCTGAACTCTGAGTATTCACTGTGTGGCTGATTTAGAGTACAAAATACCTTCAAAGCTCACTGTACATAAGCTACAGGATTCACTCTACCCACACCACTACATGCCAGCTAGTATTTGCCAACTAATTAATATGTAATGTGGATATCCCACTGTTGCCAAACACAAATGTGAGGTGGATATCCCAACCACTGCCACCAATTAATATGTGACGTCCATGCCCTGGCCCAGCAATCAAGGAGCCTCAATCCTCACCACTAACACCAGAGAGAGTGTCTCATATATGAGGAAAGGATAACAAATACACACAGTAAAGTGCAATTTCTGTTAAGAGCACACAGAGATCACAGTCAGTCTGGGGCTGGTCACTCCCGTGGTCCCCAGGTCCCCAATAAGACTCCCCACTGGCACAGCTATAGGGTCCAGATCTCAGCCTAGCTAGTTAAGTTAAAATCTCCAGAACCCTCTCTTTCCAACCAGCTCTTCATGTCCCTGACCAAGTAGCTGACACACACACACTTTGAGATAAGTTTATACAACCACACAGACACTCCTGGGGAAGGCTGGCACAGGTTCTCCAGCTGTGCCCCTTTTACCCAGACTATATGGTAGTAATCCTGCCACCACCCAGCTAATATTTATCAGCTACTCAAAGGCCCTTAAAAGGGTGTCCA
>NC_056737.1:837458908-837508908 GCF_019279795.1 Protopterus annectens
ATCCGTTGAGGCACCACCTTTGTGGAGAGGGACCACTGTTGCTGTACGCCACTCTTTGGGTACATATCCTGTAGTAAGGCTGAAATTGAACAGTAGTTTTATGTTTGGGTTTAGCTCTTCTTGGAGTTCATGTAGGACGCAGCCTGGGACACCGTCTGGTCCCATTGATGCTGTGTTTTTTGCTTTGGAGAGGACGGCTCTTACCTGAACATCTGAGATGTCAGGGGGGCAGCACTCTGCTGGGATAGATATTTGCCCTTTTGTTGGGGGGGGGGGAGTTTGCGCTGAACCTGTCAGCTAGGATGCTGGCAGTGTCTGTGGGTTCTATATATTTTTTGTCATTTTGGACTAATTCTGAGCATATCTGGGAATTCCCACCCAGGTTCCTAACATAACTAAAGAAAGCCTTGTGATTATCCTTAGTGTCCTGTGCAATTTTTCTCTCGAAGCTGGCCTTAGACGATTTTATGAGTGCCCGTAGTTTTTTGCTAATACTGATCAGAGATGCCTTCCCTTTTTGGGATTTTGCTCTATCATATAGTAGCTTCCTCCTTCTATTGTATAGTTTGTTTATGGCTGGGGTCCACCAGACAGGACGTCTGCCTTTGGAGGATTGGGTCTTGGTTTTATTTGGGATTGCATGATCCATGCATTCCTGAAGGTGTTCATAGAATGCGTTTATAAAGGATTCTGTGGTCTGGGCTGTATTTTCCACAGGCTCGAGGGCTTTGAAGGATTCCACCTCGGTTTTGAGGAGTGTGAAATTTGCTTTAGAGAAGTTTTTCACTGTGGTTTTCTGGGCAGGGGGTGGGGTCTGGTTGTGAATATCCAGTGAGATTAGTTTATGGTCTGATATTACCAATGAGGGATACACTCCTGGTCTGGAGCATAGAGTCCCCATGTTGGTGATGATCAGGTCCAGTATGTTTTCCCCTCTTGTGGGAGTGGTAACAAGTGGTAACAAGTTGTTCCATAGCATTTGAGTTTATAAATTCTAGGAACCTTTGGGCTAGGGTGTTGGAGCTAGAGTAATGCTCCCAGTCTATGTTTGGGTAGTTGAAGTCGCCAAATATAATGGTGTTTGGAGAGACCTTCATATTTTCCAGTGTTCTCAGAAAGGCCGAGTGGGGTTCCTGGGTTTGGGAGGGTGGTCTGTAGCAGGCTATAAACTGGAAGGCAGTTTTACCCACTGTTAGTTGTACATGGATAGTCTCTGATGCTTCGTGCTGTGCCACCAACCTGGAGGTGTGTGTTATCTTTGACTAATATAGATACTTCCCCTCCTTTTGTGGTTCGGTCCAAGTTTTGGGGCCGAAAAGCATGGTATGAGGTATGACCTGGTAGTGCTGGGGTGCTCTTGGGAGCCTTGAACCAGGTTTCTGTTACTGCACAGATATCGATGTTCTCCATGCTAAGGAGAGTTTCGAGTGCATGCATCTTGAGGTTTAGACTTCTGGCATTGAGTAGCATTACTCTTAGTTTCTTATCCCTTGTGATACCTATGGAGGTGGGTTTGTCTTTTGAGCCTTGCCTAAAGAAGGCACTATGGGGGAAGCAAGAGCCTTTGCCAATATCCGAAAGCCCAGGGGTGACAGGTGCAAGCCATCCCTAGCGAAGCATTGTGGCTTGTTGAGCATGTCATCCCAGGCTGACAGGCATTGGATCCCCTTTGAATGACACCAATACTTAAGCCAATTGTTGAAATTGATCATCTTGTCTTCATATTGTGGCATCATTCTTGGTGAGGGTAAGATGCTACTCAGGGTCAGGGTCATACCGGCCTGGGCTACATGCTCAGAGAGCTCCTCTATGTCTCTTTTCATGTAGTCCAGGGAAGTACGTCTCAGGTCATTCACACCAGCATGGACAATGACCGAGTCATATTTGTACTTGCCTTGGAGTGACCTGAGTGCTTGTGTTATGTGGCGGATCCTAGCGCCCGACAGGCAGCTCACCGTGACCTTCTCCTTGTTCAGCCTGGTAAGCGGGACATCAGTGTGCCTGACAATAGAGTCACCTATTACAAGTGTATCAGGTATGTTGTTTAGCCTTAAGGGCTGTGACTGTTTGGCACACTGGCTTTGTGAGCTATGTGTTGCACGTGTTTTGTTTTGGGGTAGCGGTTGCTTGGGTGTCTGCTTTGGAGGTCTCTGCTGCTTAGGCAGATTTTTATTTAGAGCCTCCGAGTATGTTTTTGTGTGTTTATGTGTTTGGTTTGCTGTCGTGGTAGGTCTATGTGAGACTGGAATTGTAGTGAGTGTGGTTTCCTTCTCCTCCTGACTGGTTACACCAGTACTGAGTTGAGAGTGCTTAGCCTCCAGTTTGGCTATATGGTTGCATCTCTCGCATGTGTTAGAATTTGTTGGGAGGAGGAGAGGGTTGTCTGTGTACATGAGGCAGTTGTAACATTGCCTCAAGATTCCCAGATTCACCAGCTGGACCGGAGAGGAGATTGACAACTGACCTTTGGACATGCTAGAATAGTATTGGGAATTCCTTTATAATTGAAAAAAGGGCCAATGGGGAACAAGGTACTCAAGGGGAGTTTGTGAGGGTGTAGTGCTTTTAATTTTTTAGTGCTGACTTATATAATTGCTTTAGTGAGCAAGTGCCAGGTAACTTAAATGCAATGTGTTACAGGTAACTTAAATGCAAAAACAACAAGCAGTAACTTTCTTTCAAGTGAAACAAAGAAATAAGTACAATAAGCAATGCAGATATCACTAGGGATCCACAGAAGCGCTGAAAAGCCACGTTTTAGGTGGAATTAGCGTTTCAGGGAAATAACAAGCAAACAAACAACAAGCATACAAACAAAGCTAGATTCAGCAGGCCTGGATCTAGTCTATGCTATAGCAAACAAGATGTACCAATTTCAGTGAGAAACAGTTCAAATATGCAGGCACTATAAGCCTTTAACCAGAAATTCCCAGCTCAGAAGGGCAGAGTCCAGCCTCTCCTCCCACAAGAGTGCAGACCACGAACCTTCTTAATGTAAAATAACTGGCCTGAAGCCCAAGTGCTTAAACCAGAACTAATACACTTTTAGAATAACAGACACTGAGCCCTCAATCAGCAGTTCCCAACTTAGAAGGATGTAAGCTACCTGTCCTGCCACCACAGTGTAGGCCACAAACCTTCCTAATGTAAAACAACTGGTCTGAAGCCCAAGTGCTTAATCCAACAGACTTAGAATGATAGCTACACTTTAATCAAGTTACTACCAAGCAGTAATAAATACAATTGAATACTTTAAAGCATGCCTGGATTAGTGCTCAAGTTATACAAACAAAGCTAGATTCAGCAGGCCTGGATCTAGTCTATGCTACAGCAAACAAGGTGTACCAATTTCAGTAAGAAGCAGTTCAAATATGCAGGCACTATAAGCCTTTAACCAGAAATTCCCAGCTCAGAAGGGCAGAGTCCAGCCTCTCCTCCCACAAGAGTGCAGACCACGAACCCTCTTAATGTAAAATAACTGGCCTGAAGCCCAAGTGCTTAAACCAGAATTAATACACTTTTAGAATAACAGACACTGAGTCCTCAATCAGCAGTTCCCAACTTAGAAGGATGTAAGCTACCTGTTCTGCCACAACAGTGCAGACCACAAATCTTCTTAATGTAAAACAACTGGTTTGAAGCCCAAGTGTTTAAACTAAAGGCTTAGAATGAGTTACACCAAGCAGTAATAAATACAATTGAGTACTATTAAGATGACGCAAAAGCAAAATAAAGTAGTAAGAAACACAAATACAGTAAAAGCAGATACATTTTTTTTTTTTTTTTTTTTGAGTGAGCAAATGAGATGGGCCCAGGAGTTACAGGACAGAAACAAGTGTAAATGCAGGCCTTCAAATCAGAAAGTTGAGAGAGAGATGGAAGACCGCCCAAACGGCCAATAACTACAAATTCTGGGCCAGAACCACTCCTTATGTGGTAGACAGGTTACCTAAGGCTTACCACTCCCACTGATAAGCTAGAAGGCTTCCCTCCAACACAGAAAGGCTTGGGGGGCTCAGAAGCTTACAAACAGTCCTGGATACAGCAAATCTGTATCTGGAACACTAATTACAGGAAAGGTAGGAAACAGGCTTACAATTTTTTTTTTCTTTCAGAAAAGTAGCAAAAACAGTAGTAAAAACAATTCACATGCAGTGCAAGCTGGCACACTTGAGAATGTAGCAGTATTAGTCCACACACAGTTTGAAAAAATGTAATTAAATTAAAAAGGACTAAAAGCAAGTGCAGAAAGGGTTTATTAGGTAGAATGCGGTAAAGAGATGGGTCTGGGAGTGTCCTAGATCAAATCTACAGTGGGGCGGGCACTGCAAAAGCCACCAAATTTAAACTACAACCAAGAGGAGCGGGTGGGGAAGACAGTTTCAACAGAGATGTGAGGAATCACAGTGCAAATTATAAAACCAGAAAAAATATATACTGATATCTGTATATTTGCAGAACAATAAGACAACAGATATCTAAGCAACAATTTAGCTCTGTAATGCAGAATAATACAGAAAAATATACTTAGCTCTATATATTTGCAGATAGTCTTGTAAGGCTCTCTCTCAGTGCACAGGTTCCAATTTAAATTTAGTTACAATTTAATCAGGCTACTAACAAGCAGTAATAAAGACAGCAGAATAAATTTAATGGAGTACTTTTAAAAGAGGCAAAAGTAAAATAAGGTAATAAAGTCGGAAGAAACACAAATACAGTAAGGCAGATAAAGTGCAAAAAAAAATTTTTTTTTTTTTGAGATGGAGGAAACAGAGCAGATTAAGATACTATAGGGGAATGCCCTTCCCAAGTACTCTCTCTCTACACTGCAGAGGAGATGGGACTGGTAAGAGTATCCAAAATCAAAATATGATCTCATTGTACTCAGTTGAGTGAGCAAATGAGATGGGTCCGGGAGGAGTGTGCAAAATGATATTTACAGCAGGGGCGGGCAATTCCAAAGCCACCAAGATTACCACAACAAAAAACAGGGAGGTGGTCGGGGAACTACTGCAGAGATTCAGAGACACACACAATATTTACTGAATCCAAGACACACAATAATTATTCACTCAAATCTTAAATAAGGGCAGAAAATATACTTAAAACAGCTTATGTCCAGTTGATATATGCAGACAAGTCTCAGTAGCCAGCAACTCAATTTAAAATGATTACTAGAAATGTAACCAACACAGATTTTAATGTTAGCAGAAACCCCCAAGCTAATTAACACTAACAAAGGAATTTCACAGCAGTCTAACAACTTTCAGTGAGATCAGATGGCTAACTGCAGAGATTCAGAGACACACACAATATTTACTGAATCCAGGACACACAATAATTACTCACTCAAATCTTAAATAAGTGCAGAAAATATACTTAAATCAGCTTATGTCCAGTTGATATATGCAGACAAGTCTCAGTAGCCAGCAACTCGATTTAAAATTTACATACTCCAATTCCGCACAGCTGAACACTGACAATACCACTGATACATATATCAACACACAGTATGCTTTCAGTCTAAATGAACAACACTAGCAAAACACATTACAATCAATCACTCACACACAAAACCAATGTACAAATATGTTTAGCATACATACATCTGGTATAGTTACTGACAAACTTACACACACACACAAAAACACATTGCTAACCTATCAAGATATTTTGGAGCCTTCCACAGGAAACCAGTATAAAAGTTCACTTGAAGCTAGACAGGAAGGAAAGGAACAGGAAACTGTGGAAGCTCTGATGCAGTCAATGTTGAAGAGTGATAGGCCAGGGAGTTTCCATATGACAAAACAACAGATGATACAGGATGAAAGTGAAGAGAATGTGCCACAGGAAGATGCTATAGAACTTTCTATAGAACACCCACAGGAAATGGAAAACAAGGGATGTGCCCTCAATATGGAAGAAAAGGAGTTAAGAGAAGAGTTGCTTGATTTAATAGACAAAGACAGATATATCAAGACCAATGAGAGAAATAGACTGCAGAAGATTAATAAAATCCCAAAAGTCAGAAGCTTGATACAACAAATGAACACAGTAATTAGGGCTGTCCATAGAGATCCATGTGATATAACTGAAGTAAACAGAATATATTACTGTGCTGCTAAATTAATAACTGATAAAATTCTACCACAGGAACATAGGGTAGCGAGGGAAAAGGTGACTCTATAGTCAGGCACACTGACGTCCTACTCACTAGGCTGGTCAAGGAGAAGGTTACTGTTAGCTGCCTGTTGGGAGCCAGAATCTGCCACATAACACAAGTACTCAGGTCACTCCAGAACAAGTACAAATATGACTCTGTCATTGTTCATATTGGTGTGAATGACCTGAGATGTACCTCCCTGGACTACATGAAAAGAGACATGGAAGAAATATCTGATCATGTAGCCCAGGTGGTTATGACCCTGACCCTGAGTAGCATCCTGCCCTCACCAAGAATGATACCTCAGTATAAAGAAAAAATTATCAATTTCAACAATTGGCTAAGCTTCTGGTGTCATTCAAAGGGGATCCAGTGTCTATCAGCCTGGGACGACATGTTCGACAAGCCACGTTGCTTCGCAAGAGAAGGCTTGCAACTGTCACCCCTAGGCTTTCGAATACTGGCCAAGGTTCTTTCGGCCCCCATAGTGCCTTTTTTAGGCAAGGCTCAAAAGTCAAACCCACCTCCATAAACAGCACAAATAAAAAAATGAGGGCTATGCTACTCAACGCCAGGAGTTTAAATCTCAGAATGCATGCGCTCAAAGCACTCCTCAGTATGGAGAACGTCGACATCTGTGCAGTAACTGAAACCTGGTTCAAGGCTCCAGAGAGCACTCCAGCACTACCGGGCTACAACTCATACCACACATTTCGGCCACAGAACACAGACTGAAACACAAAAGGAGGAGGGTGTATCCATATTCATCAAAGATACCTACACCTCCAGGTTAGTGGCGCAGCATGATACCTCTGAGATCATCCATGTGCAACTAACATTGGGCAAATCTGGAATGCAAATTTGGCCTGCTACAGATCACCATCCATGACCCAGGACCACCACTCTGCCTTTCTGGAGACACTGGAAAACATGAAGATCCTACCGAACACCCTGATATTGGGCGATTTCAATTACCCTACCATTAACTGGGAAAACTACTTGAGTACAAACTCCCAGGCTCAGCGCTTCCTGGAATTTATCAACTCAAATGCCCTGGATCAGCTGGTAAACTCCCCTACCAGATGTGGAAACATATTGGACCCGGTCATAACCAACATAGGCGACAGGTGTTCCGCACCGGAGGTCAACCTGTCACTGGTTAGATCAGACCATAAACTAATCACTCTGGATGTCCACACCCACCACTACCCCCAACCAAGGAAACCACAGTGAAAAACTTTTCTAAAGCAAACTTCACCTTACTTAAGACAGAGGTGGTAAGTTTCACAGCCCCCACACTAAAGGATAACGCTGCCCAAGATGCAAAATCCTTTACAAATGCATTCTATGAGCAACTACAAGGATGCATGGATTATGCCATCCCTAGCAAAACCAAGACTCACTCCCCTAAGAGAAAAAAACAGTCTGGTGGACCCCTGCCATAAACAAGTTATACAATAAAAGGAGGAAACTAGTTCAGAAAAAAAGCAAATCCCTAGAAGGAAAGACATCCCGGATCAGTATCAGTAAGAAACTAAGGTCCCTCATAAAATCATCCAGGGCTAACTTTGAAAGAAAAATAGCCAATGATTTAAAAGATAATCACAAAGCCTTCTTTAGCTATGTCAAGAAATTAAGTAGCAACTCACAGATATGCTCTGAGCTAGTGCAAAATAGTACAAAATATACTGAACCTACTGATATTGCCAACATCCTGGCAGATAGATTCAGTGCAAACTTCACCCCCCCACCTCCAAAAGGGCCCACAACAATACCGGAAAAGTGTAGTGTCCCAGAAATCACAGACGCACAGGTGAAAACAGCCCTTTCAAAAGCCAAAAACACAGCATCAATGGGGCCAGATGGTGTCCAAGGATGCGTCTTGCACGAACTACAAAACAAAGTAACCCCCCACCTAAACATGCTGTTCAACCTCAGCCTCTCCACAGGATACGTGCCCATAGAATGGCACACAGCAATGGTTATTCTGCTCCACAAAGGAGGGGCCACAACTGACCCTGGTAACTATCACCCCATAAGCCTGACTAACCTAGTCTGCAAGGCTATTTCATGGAACTCATTAACAAAGACATTGGGAACCTCCAAACACTTGACCCGACCCAGTTCAGCTTTGTTAAGGGCAGATCATGCCTACTAAACCAGGTTGACTTGTTTGAGATAGTCACGAAGGCCATAGAGGAGGAAAAGGTGGTTCACACAGCCTACCTTGACCTCGCCCAAGGCGTTCGACACCATTCCTCACTTGAGTATTATAGAAAAACTTACCAGCCTGAACATAAATCCCTACATCACAAGATGGGTTGCCAACTGGCTTACAGACAGAACTCACACGGTAAGAATAGCAGGCTTCAGGTCCGACTCTAAACCAGTCACAAGTGTTGTCACACAAGGCTTGGTCCTAGGACCCCTACTGTTCGGCATATACTTCTCAAAAGTACAGGTAAATACAGGAGGACTAGGGCTAACCAAGTTCGCAGATGACTGCAAACTGGGAGCCATAACTGACTCTCCAGCTGACACGGACATCCTCCAAAAAGGCCTTACTGAGACAGACACCTGGTGTCAAAGTCATGGCCTCAAGCTAAATGCCAAAAAATGCATAGTTATTCCATTTGGGAAAAACAAAACACCCATGAATTACCACATAGGTGGCAACCCCCTTAATACATAAGAGGTAATAAGAGATCTGAGGACCCAGGTAGATAGTAATCTCTTCTTTGACAATCATATTGCCAAAGTAGTTAGGAAATCCTTCTATGTGGCCCATCTAATTACTAAAGGGTTTGCATCTAGAAATAAAGAGGTTATAGTGCCCTTCTACTCGTCACTCATCAGACCCATCATAGAGTACAATGCCCCATTTGGGATGTACCTCACAAGACACTTCCAACAGCTGGAAAGACCACAAAATTACCTCACCAAGAGGATTACTGACCTCAAACATATGTCCTATGCAGACCGACTGAAAAAACTCCAGCTGTACTCAGTGGCATATCGCTTACTCAGAGGTGATCTATGCCTGACTTACAAAGCCATGTCCAACTCAGAATTGATGGACATGCTCCACCTAAAGAAATCCAAGTCACTGCGAGCCACGCGCTCTAGTGAGCTAAACCTCACCACAACAATAAATAGAACATGCTGGAGGGATAGAGTCCTGTCACAGAGACTCCCCATGATTTGGAACAAAATTCCTAACTACATTAGGCAGAGCCCCTCACTAGCACTCTTCAAGAGAAACCTTGACGAGTGGATGGGTAACAGAAAATACACCCCTGGGATCACTTCATTGGCTCTGCTTGACAGAGGCTCAGTTAATTAATCAGTGGGGCAGCGAAAGCCGACACACTCTGGCTAGGCTTATAAATGTCCTCAGGTAGATTGCCTAGTACCTACCTATGAATCTATGAAAGGGGGGGGTGAAAGCAAATACCCTCATGGAAATATCGAATAGAGAAAACTGTAAAGCAGCTAAGACAAGAAGTGTCATTGTTAGAAGATTATAGAAGAGGGAACAGATCAACAAAAATATTAAGAAAGATAGATGTGATAAAAGCAATGTGCAGTATTAGAACAGACCAGGATCTATTATGCACTATTGGAGATAACAAACTAAAAATTTCAAAACAGGCGGAAAGACACAGAAGATACGAAGATAAATATAAGGAAAAAGCACAAAATAAGCAATTTACTGATGACCCAAAAAAGTTTTATAGAGAATTGGGAAATAGGGTAAAAGGAATTGATAGACCACCAAAAAAAGGAAGTAGATACATTTTGGAGAAGTATCTATGAAGATCCTGTGGAACATAACAAAGATGCTAAATGGATAGAAGAAGTAAAATAAAGAATAAGAATTTTAAAGGTACAGGATATGAAATGGGATGAAATAACAGCCAGAGAGATTGAAACAAAGTTGAGAAAAGCCTCTAATTGGAAAACCCCATGCCCAGATGCAGTACCTAACTTTTGGCTTAAAGTATTAACTTCTTTACACAAGGATCTAGCCATGAGTAAGAACTATTTATATGCACACCCCGAACAGACACCACACTGGTTAACAACAGGAAAAACAATGCTCTTACATAAGAGTGAACCAGCAAGCTACCCTAAAAATTATAGACCAATAACTTGTCTTCCGACCACGTATAAAGTAAACAGAGTTTATAGTCATTTAGAAGAAAACTCAATTATGGCAGTAGAACAAAAGGGCAATAAAAGAAAGTCATATGGAACAAAGGATCATTTGTTGTTAAATAAAGTTATAGTGGAGAACTGTAAGAAAGGGAAGAATCTAAGTATGGCATGGATTGACTATAAAAAATCATTTGATAGTATCCCACATTCATGGATAAAAGAGTGCTTAAAAATGTATAAGGTACATCCTACACTGACTGATTACATTACAGTAACCATGAAACAGTGGCAGACCACTTTGCAATTAAGCCATGATAAAGGACAGATTATTATTCCAGGGATATAAATCCAAAGGGGGATATTCCAGGGTGACTCCCTGTCACCGTTGCTATTTTGCCTTGCCATTAATCTATTAAATTGTTTACTTAACAGCTTAGGTCATGGCTATAATTTGGCTTGTAGAAAACAACAAAGTCTAATGACTTCTCATCTTCTCTTTGTCAATGATTTAAAATTGTATAGCTCATCAGATGATGAACTGAAACCATAGCTGCAGGTTGTCAAAACCTTTTCAGATGATATTGGGATGTCATTTGGTCTAGATAAATGTGGAAAAGCAACCTTTAAAAAAGGAAAATTGCAGCACCAGGAAAACATCAGTTTGGGACAAGAATGTGATATAAAAGAACTTGAGTAAGAAGGGGTGTATAGATACTTGGGAATTGATGAAGGATCAGCAATAAAACATGAAAAGCTTAGTAAGGAGTACTTTAGAAGACTTAAATTAATCCTGAAAACAGCATTGACACCTAAGAACAAGATCCAAGCTATAAATCAATTTGCTCTTCCTGTCCTAACTTATAGTTTTGGAGTGACTGACTGGCCCCAAAAAGTGTTGGATAGATTGGATATTAAAACAAGAAGGATGTTTCATGCTCATCAAATAATTTATAAAAATCAGTGTATACCAAGATTATATATTCCCCGTTCTGAAGGAGGGATGGTCCTCCTTGAAATTGATTACATGTATAGATCTGCAATCGTGGGACTCCACACATATCTACTGATCTCACAAGATCCAAATGTGGTGAAAGTTTTGAAACATGAGGAGAATAAATCTAAGATGACATCTCTGCTTAATTTAGCAGAAGCATATCAACGTCAAGCAGGAGTGGAAATCAAACCAGAAGTGGATAAAAACCAGGCAGCAACTGAATATGCTAAAAAAAACAAAAGAAAGAATATAAGGTGAAGGACTAGATGAGAAGGCAAGAAATGTGGAAAAAACATAAATATAGTTGCAAGTTTAGAAAACGTCTGGAAGAGCCTCATGTTGATCAAGAACAAATGCAGGAATGGTTAAGGAGAGGTAAATTTACATCAAGAAATGAAAGTTAATATTGGCAGCCCAAGACAGTGGGCTACATACATGCTGGTTTACTAAGTCCATTGAACATGTGGGAGAAACAGACATATGTAGGTTTTGTGGAACCGAATTGGAAACAGTCACACACCTTATTGCTGGTTGCGACTCTCTAATGGCAGAGGGACTATATACTGAAAGGCATAATAATGTGGCGAGATTGTTACACTGGGGATTGTGCAAACATTATGGTATCGAAGTGGCTGAAAAACACCGGAAACATGAGCCACAGAGAATCATAGAAAATGATGAAGTTTACATCACATGGGATCACCCAATACCAACAGTCCAAAAGATAGATGCTAGAAAACCGGATATAGTAGTCCAAGAGAAGAAGACAAAAGTAGCATTGATCATTGAAATCACCGCACCTAGTGACTACAGTGTCTTGTGTACAGAGAGACACAAAGTCATAAAATACCTCGATCTGCAGGCAGAAACAAGAGCCATGTGGAAGAATGATACCCAGATAGTTTTAGTAGTAGTAGGAGCAACTGGTCTTATAAAAAAGAATTTACAATCGTATTTAGATATGTTACCAATTCATGTAACACCGTACGAATTGCAGAATGAGTCATTACTGGGCACATTGTGAGTGCTGTGAAGAGCACTTTTGGCTAACATCAAAGAGTGAAACAATACTAATTTCATGAACTTTAATCAGACTTTGACTTGGGAATAGGGTCCATTCCCGTTATGGTATTAGAAACTCAAAGGACTTGGAGAAATTAAGGAATCAACCTATAATATACCTACCACACACACATACTTAAAGACATACTCCTACAGACACATCACTGCAGTAGGCCTAGTAACTCTCTCCTATAAATAAAACACACTCACTATATATAAAATCCAGGAAGAAGTCAGGAATCCACACAAACATTTTATTCTTTGAGAGCTTTCATCTCAAATTAGAAACTTCATCAGAATAACACATAACAAGCAACCCCACCCTTTTATACATTCCTTTAACTACAAATTAATGACATCACTTCCTTGTTGCATCATAATAAATGTGTCATAAAATTATATACATATACTTTGCTGTTAAAACAATTACAATACATTGCATATTATATTTGCATTACGTAAAATCCAAATACTTGTAAAAGCGAATTAATATCTATCCACATAAAAAAATTACTACATATACAATTCTGCTTTTAATCTGAATATATAACTAATAGAGATAGCACTGTTAAGACCAGGAAACTCAGAGGCATTAGTTCTCATTTGCCATCTGAGTTCCTTTAATTCCAAATAATCATTCAAGGGTCCCCTCTCTCTCCTAAAGTAACCTGAGATTTAAGAGGCAAGATCAAAAAGAAAGGAAATGATGTAAGAAAAATGTTAGAAGTTATATGATTTGGTAAGTTAAAACTGTGGGACAAAAATTCATGGGCTTACAAAAGGGGTATATATAGAACTGAAATAGATTATTTTATGGCATTAGAAGGTTTAGTTATAGGAGAAGGGGAGGTAGTTGAAACAGGATTTTCTGATCATCTGGCAATATGGCTAGAGTTAAAGGAAAACAAGGGATATATAAAAAATAGGCAAATGAATAAAAAGACTGACAGACAAAAGCAAGGAATGAAGAAGGAAAGAGATTAGCAACACAGTTAAGGAAATATCATATTACTATGGGAACATTTTATAAAACTTGATCTGAATGGTGGATAATATTTAAGGAAAAATATAAAAAATGTTTTTATTTTTTACACTGGCAATATGATATGAAAGAAGTAGAGAAATAAAAACATAAAAGAATATAATGATACATTGGAAGATTTAGAACATAATGATAGAAATTAATTTGGCAAAGAAAAATAATTCTATGAAAGAACCCCCCCCCCCCAAAAAAAAACAAGAATTGTTATAAAATCAAATATGTTTTTACAAGGAAAAAGAGAAGTACTGAGTTACTTAAGCAAATTAGTAAAGGAAGATGATAGTGTAATCAGACAAATAAAACGTGTAAAAGGAGAACTAGAAAGAACGCAGTAAAAGATTATGAATATTGTAGTACAATATGTACAATAAATGTTTAAAGAAATAAGAAGGTACTGAAGAAACATGGAAAGTAAAAAAGTTAACAAGAAAATGGAATAAAGAGCTGGAAAATTATATGTTTATAATGAGCTAGATAAAGTATTAGGACAAGTAAATATAGATTCGGCTGCAGGAACAGATGAAATACTCTATGAAATGTATACAAATTTAAGGGATTGGCAAAAAATATTTTTAAAGATTTTGAATGAATGGTTAAATGAAGGTTTTATGTATAAAGAATTATGCAGTGGAATACTTAAATTCTTATGAAAGAATAAAGATAAAAGACAATTAAAAATTGGAGACTGATAGTATTAAATAATAATTATTATAATATCTTTATGAAAATAATACAAAAGGGATTTGAAACTAAAATGAAAAATATTATGGTATATAGTATGAAGGGGAAGGGTTGCCAAGAATAATTAATGATAGAGAAATTGTGGATTATATTATCCCCAGAAAAGAAAAAAGTGAAAAATCATGATAGGAGACCTTAATAAGGCATTTGGCACAACTGGAGGTAAAATCCTATGGATAATAATGAAATATAATATAATATAAGTGAGAAAGGTAGGTAATAATGTATGTCAGCATATAGTAATAACAAAGTAAAAATATTTGTAAATGACTGGTTAATCCAAGAGGTCAAAATGAAGAGTGGTATAAGACAGGGATGTCCAATGAGTTGTTTAATCTTTGCATTAGGTATGAATGTGATAGTATGTGAAATAAATTACAAAAATGATGAAGGCAGGGTATAGAGCACTTGAAGTGTTAAGAATTCCAGTTCTGTTAACATATGCAGATGACATTAAAATAATTGAAAAAAAAAAACAAAATGTGGATAAAAAGTAATAATTTGCACAAATGAGTGTCTAGAGGTGATAGGGATGCCTTTAAAGAGAAAAGTAAAGGTTTAGGTGATGTAGTAAGGATAGAGGGTATATAATTTACAATTAATTAGATTTTTGTATTAGGTATAACATTTGGGAATAAAGATGTAAGTAGAATTTAATGGGGAAAACAATAGAAGAAATACAACAACCATGTCTTTTCTAGAGCACATATACATTATCATTCAGAAAAAAAAATGTTTATTTGATAAATTCAGTACTGATGGGAAAATAGCATACTTAGCAAGTGTATTTATGTTGTCAACAGTATTTGAAAAGGAATTATTGCAGGTAAGTATTTCATTTATATAGGGTTATAGATTAAACCCAGTAAAAAGAGGGGGGTTGTATGTAAATAAAGAGGAATAAGGTTTGGGGTTAATTAACCCAGTGGTATATGCTGCTTCATTAAATTTATACAAAGTGTTAAAGTGGATAAATGAAAAAGATGAGAGATTAGCAGTAAAATTGTATAAATATATGTATGATAAATTTGGGGGGTATGGTAAAAAAGTAAAAGAGAAAAAAGAGTGTATAAATGAAGATATAAAATGTTACTAAGAAAAAATATTTTTGTGAAAAATAAAAATTGATATAGAAAAGTACGGTATAAGAATGTATGAAAAATCTAACAGATGAAAAGATTAAAGCTATAAAAATAAGAAGCAAATAGCGTTATCAGAAAGTAGAATGCCAAGATTTTTTGTGGAGACTGGTAATAGGTAGATTGCCAGTAAAAGGAAATATGCCATATAAGAAGAAAAATGATAGCATATGTTTATGTTATCAAGAAGAAGAGACTATGGAACATGTTTTTGAAATGTAAAAGAGTAAAAGTTATGGGGAAAACTATATAAAGAAGATGTTCTGAAGATATAAAAGAAATGGATAAAATAAACATGGAAATGATTAAATATAGATATAAGAACAGAAGTAAAGAATATGTTTAAAGAATGGATTAAAAGAAAAAAATGAAATTATGTTTGATGGTAAATGAATTTAGCAACAATATTAAGTAAAATCAGATGGTGGTTATGGAAAAAGGACTACAGCTCTAATAGGGATGAATATTTAGTATGAATGTGTAAACAGATTTGTATATCTATATATTTATACATTTGTAAATATGTAAATATTTTGTAAATAAGAGTTGTTTTGTATATAAATAAAGGATCCCTACTTGTTTGCATTTTGCTTATGAGCATCCGCACACATCCTGTTGTTGTTGCAGTGGTGGCTGGGAGGGTGATATGTGAGAAAAGATCTATGCCTGAAACAAAGTGTTCTGCTGGGGCTGGCATGATGGAAAAGTTTGTAGAAGATTTAGAGTTGTTTCAGCATGAGCTGTTTACCGACACTAAGAAAGAAGAAACTCTCTCAGGTGGATGTACTGTTACAACCCTCCAGTGAGGAGGTTAGTGGAATGATTTATTATATACTTATTAGCACAACGTGAGCCTGAGGGTGGTGTAAATGCATCTTGGGGAGAAATTATGGAAAAATGTAGTTGGAAGAGGCAGAGATTTTTGGCAGGAGATGTTAAAGGTTTAAAAAAGCGGTTGTATGCAGAAAATGTGGTGATAAGAATCCATGTAAAAAAGATAATAAAAAAAATCAAGGAGTGTCTTAAAAAGAAAATGTGTAGTAAGAATGCAAAGCAAAGTGGAGAAAGCCATAAATAGGCATGGCATTTTGGACAGACTGGTGGTTACTTGTTTGGGTATAACTGTGCCAGAGGTAACAGCATTTATATTAATTCATAAAGAGACATTGTGTGACTTTTTTGAAAGTGCTTATAACACTGACATGTTTTTTCACTGCTATGAAGAGAGAAAGAATGTCACTCCTTGGAATTTGTATTTTGTAAAAGCTTATAACAGGGAAGAAAAGAAAAAAGTTACTATCAAATTTTGCACTCATATTGAGAAAGAAACTTTGGAAGGACATTTAAAGACATTTGCAAAGATGTTGTAAACACTTCTAAAATATATGATAGCAAGGGTCTATGGACTGGGGGATGGGATTGTGCTGTTATTTTGAAAATTTTACATTATACCATTGTTTATATTCCAAGTATGATAAATGTTGATGGGAATAAGGGTATGGTAAAGTATTGGGGACAGCGTACAGAAACAAACTAAACTTCTAAAAAGATACAACAGTCAGGAATGCTTTATCAGAGCATTCCTGAAAGTACTGGGGACAACCCAAGACTTGTTTCTTTTGTGGAAAGAGGGTCATTTGATAAATAAGTAAGATAAAAAAGAAACAGTTTGCTTGTGGGGAACTAGGTCATGATGCAAAAAAGTTTGTTAAAGTGTTACAAATGTAATCAGGTGGGGCACATGGATGGGTTGTAAGGTCAATAAAGGGGAAATAAGTGAAGAACAAAAAATAATCTGCTTCAAATATTGAAATAGCAGAAAAAACAGAGAATACAGATATTTTAGAAAAAAACAAAGTATTGGAAGAAAACAAAGAGCTAGATCACTGTTCTGGAGAAGATATAAACTGGAAACAGTGGAAAACAAAAATAATTCTATTGGTAAAAGAGTGAAGGATAGAAAAAAATTCAAAGTTATACATATAAAAGAAAAAATAAATTGTTAAGGACATAAACTATACTATAGTGTAATCTTAATGTAAGTCTTCCTAATTTACATAATAAAAAAAAATAATTTTAGACTGCTTTCATTGAATGTAAATAGTATTAAGAAGAAGACCTAGAGTTTTGGAATGGTATAGTAAATGTGATATAGATATTACTGTATCAGTGGCTATACAATTTCTAACAACTAAAGAAAGATGACAAACTGAAATACTGTGGAGAGACAATATAGTATGGCTCCTAGGTAATGAAATTTGTCCTGGAATAGCGGTGTTATATAAGAAAACAGTGGAAATTTTGGATGTTACATTGGTGAAAATGGGATGTATGACAGTAATGGATGTGAGGTAGAAAGACAAAGTTTACAGCCTTTTAGCATTATATGCTTATATCACTATCATATAAAGGGAAATCTATTTCATCAGATGATGGATTATGTAGTACTAAATATGAATATTATAATAAATGGGGATTTTTAATTGTGATTTATGGTGAGAATGGATAAAAAAGAAAGTGAAAATAAAAAGATGCAAGAAGTTATCAAATGTGGTTAGTTGTTTGGAATAGAATTCAGTGGACTTATTAGGGGCATGATTAGATCAGAGGTTAAATTTGTACTATCGGAAGGTCTAATTATTGCAGAAGGTGAAGCAGTTACAATAGGTGTTTCAGATTATTTAGCAAAATGGATGGCTGTATTGGAATATAAGGAGTATATTAAAACAGACAAGGAAATATAAAGAATAAATGAGACATTATAGGACGACAAAGGAAAACGAGCAAACATTCAGCTATGGAAAGATCATATTACTATGAGTTTTTATTAAAATGGTCCAAATGGTGGATTGCCTTTAAAAAACTATAGCATTGTTTTTGCAATGGCAGAATATCATAAGGAAAAAAGTAAAGAAGATTATAGAAATACATGTACATACATTTTAGAAAATTTAGAAGATAAGACGAGAGACTATTATGCTAAAAGAAAAAGAAATATAAAAAAAGAATTTTGAAAAAAATTAGATTATTACTGTCCAAGCAAACATATTGTTTTTAAGGAAAAAGAGAGGAAGTATCTGCAGATATATTTATTTTATTTTACATTTGTTAACCGGGGGTGTCTGACTGAGCCGAAAAGGCCCTTTTTTCAGCAGAGGCCTTGGGAGAAAAGCTCCACATAGAAAAATTACAGATACATTTAGATATTTAGACATGATTCTGAGCATATCAAAACAATCCTGTCTTGGTTTGTGATTTGTTGTGGAGTTGACTGGTAAGAGCAGTTTTATTTGAATTTACATTGCATTTGCTATCACTATTTTTAACTGTTTGTAGGTAAGAAGAGACTGCTTATTAACAAGCTTTACTTTGATTCATATTTGGTTGTTTTACCTTTAGTTTCACTTTTGGTTGTGAGAAAGGGATAGGTTTTGGACAGGTAAGCTCTAGCCACCACAAGGGGCCTAAACAGCTAAAAAATTGCACAGACTGCAGAGAGGAAAATTCTGAGCATATCAAAACAATCCTGTCTTGGTTTGTGATTTGTTGTGGAGTTGACTGGTAAGAGCAGTTTTATTTAAATTTATATTGCATTTGTTATCACTATTTTTAACTGTTTGTAGGTAGGAAGAGATTGCTTATTAACAAGCTTTACTTTGATTCATATTTTGTTGTTTTACCTTTAGTTTCACTTTTGGTTGTGAGAAAGGGATAGATTTTGGACAGGCAAGCTCTAGCCACCACAAGGAGCCTAGACAGCTATAAATTTACACAGACTACAGAGAAGAAAATTCTGAGCATATCAAATTAATCATGTCTTGGTTTGTGAATTGTTGTAGAGTTGACTGGTAAGAGAACTTTTATTTATTTTTACTGTTAAAAGGAGGTGCGACTGAGAGCTATAGTAAGCAGAAGCTACTACACATGACATAAATAAGTTACAACTTCTGTCTAGCTGGTAGAACTTGTATGGTCAGAACAAATTTATTGTATTTTATTATTTAGTTGGATATTGCTGGAATAATTGTTGTCATAGAAGTTGATTTAAGTTCCTTTGAATTCTTTGCTACTGACTTTGCGTAATTTTTTCCTTTGCAATATTATATTCAATTAAAGCTGAATATGGATTCCTTAAATGAGTATGCAATTAACGATTTGCTACTGCACAAGTATTTTGTACAGTGTAATAAATGCTGTGCACATTTAAAGGTAACAGCTGATAACACTGGTGATCTTTGTTCCTCGTGTCAAAAGTTAGATGATTTGCTTACCATTGTTAGAAGCAAATCTCGACTTAATGATGATGATTGCACATGTGCAATTGGCATGGCTTGAAGAACTGTTGTATCATATATTAATGACTGGACTGATGAACTAAATAATGTTAGCCATAGAACAAATAGAACAGATTTAGGAAATGATGCATCTATTTTCTACAAAAAACATACAACTCCTATGAAACATGATGAGGCCCCTGAGAGCTATGGAATTGTGGGTGAAAGTACTCAGCAATCTGAGGATCTGGTTTGTTTAGAAGGAAACAAAAAAAGAAAGAAAGGAAGAAGTTCTCAACAAATAACAAGGAAGAAAAAGAAACTGACTAATGACTATAAAGGAAAGAGAATACGTAGTAAAAAGGATTATGCTTTGTTATGTAACACACTGGTGACAGGGAATGAAGATATCTATCTATCAGAAAACCCTCAGTCAACAGAAAAAGGCATCACTTTTCCAATGGAAAAGGTAGAAAAAAAGAGGCAATGGGCAGGTGAAAAGGAAGAAATCAAAAGTGAACGTGGAAGGATTGAAGAACATTACTGTAAGAAAAAAGAAGAGAAAGACAGATGTTGACTACATGGCTCAAGCTGTGGATTTACAATGCCAGCTGGATGAGAATTTAATACGCAATGAAAACAGTGAAATTAATAAGACTAATAGTGATGAAGCTCTATCCTTCATAACAATTGAAGGAGCAGAAATGACTGTATTAGAAACTGAAGATTTTTCAGAGATGGTCAGCAAAGATATTCTTGTAATTGGAGATTCAGTTATTAGAGGAACTGATACGTATATTTGCAGAGATGATAATGAACATCGAATAGTGTTATGCTTGCCAGGACAAAACTAGAAGATGTGAAACAAGCCTTGGAATGCCTTAATATAAGGAAGTATGGATCTGTTTTTATTCATGTTGGTACAAATGATGTCACCAACAAAGATTCTCTGACTGTTAGTCAGGAACTGACAGCCCTCCTAGATAGTATAGCTTGTACTGGAGTTAGGATATATTTTTCACAAATCACCTATAGAAAGGATAGTCATGTCACTGTGAATGAAAATATTTTTTGGATAAACACCTATATGGAAAAAATGTCCTGTTTTAAAAAATGGAAATGTATAGAGCATCCAAGCCTTCTTTTGGGCACACGTGTTCAGACAGGATGGTGTGCATTTGTCTAGATCAGGGAAGAGAATTTTTACAGCAGATATTTTGCAATATATTTGACAAACACTAGCCAGGATTTTTGCCAGGTCAAAAATGTAACAGTTCACAGATAGCAACATTTGATGCATCTCTGATGGTTGTTAATGCTAGGAGCATTCATAATAAAGTTTTTTTTATTAGAAAATTTGCTACATTCCCACAAGATTGATGTTGTTATAGTTTGTGAAACATGGTTAAGGAACAATGACTGGAAACCAGTTCTGTCAGGGTATAAATGTTTTTACTGTAACAGACATTCTAACAAAAAATCAGGTGAAGGTGTTATGATAGGAATTAAAGATAGCTATGAGACTTGTGATTATTACATGTTCGGTGATAACACCAATACTATAGACTGTGTAACTGTGACAATAAAGACAACCGTGGAACATTTAAAATTGTTGGAGTGTACAGACCACCAAAGTCAAGTGCAGATGACCTAGAGGAATTCATACATTTCTTACATGAAACACAGGAGGGAAGAATAATATTAGCTGGGGACTTAAATTTACCAGAAACAGACTGGAATAATATTGATTCAACAACGTTAGTAAAGAAATTATTCAGAAATAACAAATGCTTTGGATTCTAAAAAAACCTACCAGGGGACAGAATATACTAGATATTGTTTATGTTCCCAAAGAAATTACTGTAACTTCAAGTCAAGTTTTACCACCACTGATGTGTAGTGATCATGGGGTCATAAAGGTTAATTTGTTGCTAGATAATTCTGCCAAACTGAAATCTAAGCCAATGCACAGAAGGTTCATTACAGATTATAGGCAAGCAAAACAGTTACTATATAAAACTAACTGCAGTGAGATGTTCAGTGGAAAAACTGCAGATGGAATGTGGAAAGTTTTGAAAGAGAAACTGAGTACAAAAAGTCAAAAAAAAGTTTAACATCAGGATCTAGGCATGCAGCATCAGGGGTGTATATTTCCATAAGAACAAAATACCTGATTAAGGTGAGAGACAAATAATATAAGAAATGGAAGAGAGGACGAACTACAACTTTGAAAACTGAAATAAATAAGCTGGACAAAAAGATTAAGCATAGTGTTAGACAAGATCAAGAAAAATTTGAAGAAAATGTATATAAAGATATTGAGCATAATAGGAAATCTTTTTATAGATACATAAGATGTGGAAGGAGTAAAGATACACAAATTGATAAACTGTGTGCGGATTCTAAAATGTATTCTCAGACACAACAAATTATAGATATATTTACAAACTCTTATGCAAAGCAGTTTGGCTCCACAAAAGGGGTGGTAAATTGGCCTAGTGACATCCAGGTAACCTCAGATACCAGAATCAAATTAGATTATATTGAAAAAGAACTGTGCAAACTGGATCCAAACAAAGTGCAGGGAGGAGACAGAATAAGTAACAATGACCTGAGAACACTTAAGCAAGAACTTACACTGCCATTACATCTATTATTCACTAGGTCATATAAATATGGGGAGATTCCTCAAGACTGGAGACGTGCACTTATTAAACCTGTCTTTAAGGGAAAGGGGAGTAGTACAAACTCAGAAACATATAGACCCTTAAGTCTACTTTCATGTTGTGGAAAAATAATGGAGACGGTAATACTGGATAAGTTATTGTCAGAACTGGATAGGTTGGGACTTGAAACCATATATCAGCATGCATATGTTGAAAATAGATCTATTACCACCTGTAACATGATGTTCTATAACAATATAATAACAGCTATGAATGAAAAATTGTGCTGTGATGTGATTTATATAGATTTAACTTCAGCATTTGACAGGGTCATGCACAAAACACTGATCAATAAATTAGTACAACTAGGTATTGATGTACTGTTGATAAGATGGATAGCTGCATGGCTTACAAATAGGACATGGCAAGTATCACACACCAACTGGACAGGTAAAATCCTTGGTTACAGTCAAGGTGTCCCACAGGGCTCTGTACTAGGCCCTTACTTGTTTAGATTGTATCTTTCAGACCTTACTTTTTCATCTGAGGTGTTCTACAGTATATATGCTGATGACCTGAAATTGGGTAAACTGATTACAAGTGTTACAGATAAGGCATATCTGCAAAATATTTTGACTAAATTGACCATTTGGGCACAGGAGAATAATATGTTGATAAATACATCAAAAACTAAGCATATGAGACTTGGGAGACATAAACTGAAAGGTGAATATTTAATACAGCACACAGTGATTGAAACTGTAGACTCATTTAAGGACCTGGGTATATGGGTAGATTCAGCTATGAGTTTTTCTAATCATATCAACCAATTGGCTAATGATAGTTATAGAACTATAGGTTGTATAAAAAGATTTATAAAGTCTAGGAAATCAAACATAATGAAGTCAGTGTTTCTTAGTTACATTAGACCCAAACTTGAGTAAGGAATAACAGTATGGAAACCCTATAGGGAAACAAGCATTAATAAACTGGAAAGAGTACAGCGGAAATATACTAAGGGCATCCATGGATGTGAAAATCTAAGTTATTATGAAAGACTAAAACATCTGAACTTGTACAGTGTCTCTTACAGATATTTAAGAGGAGATCTTATACAGGTATATAGGGCATTTAGGGACAACTACCACTGGGAATGTTTCGAGTTATCAAAAAGTACTAGAGAATCGTCAGATAACCTATGTAGAAGATTCTATAGGAATGAGAAGTGTACTAATTGGTTTTCTGATAAAGAAGCTGATGCTTGGAACAGACTACCAAATTACATTAAAACAAGTACTATTTTACATATTTTTAAGAACAGCCTGAACATTTATTATGGGAACGTGTTTTGGCATATTGGCACGCTAGAAGGGCTTTAATGCCTGTGCTTGAAACATTTGTATGTATGTGTGTATGTATGTATGTATGTATGAGTATACAAACAAATTACAATAGACATGTTTTTACAGTGGTATGCAGCACATTAACAGTTACAGTGGAGAGAACAAACAAGAAAATAATTTACGAATAAAGGTAATTAATAGATTTGAGGTGTACAGCTGAAATTTGGAACATAGGTAGAATACATACATAATACACAGGTACAGTACTTACATTGTACATTAGCCAGTGTTTATGAGTAAGAGTGAAAACTATTATCAAGTACTCTAGGTTTAGTATGTCTATCTTATCCGCTTTCACTAGACTGGGGAGCAGTCATGGCACTGCCAACATTGCTTGAGATGCTGCCTAATGAGGTTCTTAAAGGAGTTCTATATGAGCAATTTGCAGCAAAGTGGGCAATTCTCTTATACCAGGCTTCCATTTTGCTTAGTTCAGTTTTGCTGAGATTAGTCAGAATGGGAGATGCATAGAGTAGGGTGGATAGAAGTTGGGAGTGAGCAATGGCTGATCTTGTGTTGTTGGTAAGAAATGGTTTGATACGGTAGAGTGATCCCAGTTTGGCATGTACTTTTTTAATAGTTAAGTTGAGATGACTATCAAATTTTAGGTGGGCGTCTATGGTTATTCCCAATAGCTTAGCCTGTGCCACTGGAGCGATTGGAGTAACATTTGTGGTGTAGATAGTGAATTGACTGTTATCAGTATTTTTGTTAGAACTGGTTATAATCATAAGCTGAGTTTTCTTTGGATTGAGGATAAGTTGGGCTTTGGTAAGGTAGTTTTCAACACCAGAGAATGTAGCTGAGTTGTTTGCAGAAGGGTGGGAATGTTTTGTGCAGCACAGATTAAGGTGGTATCATCTGCGTACTGAATGGTAGATTCATGCTGTGTGGAGGTATTGAGGTTGTTTGTGAAGATTGTGAATAGTAGTGGTACTAAGATAGAACCCTGTGGGACTCCTATAGTTATGGGCAGCTGAGGAGAGAGAGAATTTTCCCATTTCACAGCTTGGTACCTGTCAGTTAAGTAGCTTTGGAACCAGGTAAGAGTGGAATTTGATAGGTGATATTGGTTTAGTTTGTTTAGCAGGATTTGGTGCGAGACTGGGTCAAATGCTTTGGACATATCCAAAAAAAGAGTTGACACCTGCAGGCCTTCATTTTTGAGATGGTTTACTGTCTCTGTGAAGCAGAGGAGGGCTGTAGTGGTACTATGGGCAGGTCTGAAACCATGTTGAGTAGGTGAAAGGATGCTGCTGTCTAGGAGATATTTTAGTACCTGGATATGGATGCATTTGTCTAGGATTTTGGCCAGGGGGGAGAGTAAAGCAATGGGTCTGTAGTTATTAAGTTCAGTGGAGGTCCCGTCTTTATGTATTGGTGTAACATAGGATATTTTCCAGAGTTTGGGCACATAGTTTTCAACAATTGATCTGTTTATGAGAGTGGAGATTGGGATAGCAATGGCATCTACTGTGAGTTTCAAGAAATAGCTGGGGAGTAGGTCAGCTGCTGTTGATGTTTTTAGTTTGGAGACCATGCTTTTGATAGAAGTGGTGGAAACTGTTTTGTGGGTAAAGCTTGTATTAGTGTTATTTGTGTTGGGGGGATAGTGAGGTTGGAACTGTCCTGTGATACTAAGGATAGAATTGAGTTCACAAAGTGGGAGTTGAATTGTGTTTCGATGGAAACTTTAGTGTCGGGGGTGGTTGGTTTGGGGGTAGCCTTTTGGGTGGATTTTAGTAGCTGCTTTACATTTTTCCAAAATTTTGGGGGGTTGTGTTGGTATTTAGTTTGTAATGTCATGTAGTAGGATTTTTTGTCCAGCCTAATGCAATTTTTGCACGGTTGCGCAGTTCTTGGTACTTAGTTAGGCTTTGTGTTTCTTTGTTTTTTTTTTGATAATAAAGCCAGGCAGTATATCTGGACTTGAGGATTTGTTTGGTTTCTTTACTGAGCCAGGGGTTTGTAGAGGTTCTAACTTTGATTTTGCTCAATGGAGCGACAGTGTCTAGGTGTTGTCGAAATGTTTTGTTGAAATATGCTACAGCCTGGTCAAGAGGGAGGGTTTTTAGTGGGGTCCAGTCACAGTTACAGCGTAAAGTATTGAGGATCTCAGGAGAGAAATTTTTTGTGTTTCTAGTGGATTTATAGTTAGTGGTTTTGCATATGCTTGTTCTACTACGTATAAGGTATATTACGTTGTGGTCAATTAAGGTGTCTGGGAGACTGCCTGTGTGGGGGTACAATGTGGGGTTGTTAGTTAGGACCCAGTCAAGGATGGATTCCCTTTTAGATTTTTTATCACATCTAGTTGGAATTTGGACTAGCTGCTGGTAGCCATGGAGATTCATTAGATTCATTGGTGGTTCTGATATACAGGTGAACCAATCTAGGTTGAAATCCCCCCCCCCCTGGTTTCTTGTGAGTATGTGGAATAACACCAGGATAAGAAGTCTTCAAGGCTAGCAAATGTATTACCAGGTGGAATATATATCACAATTGTGGTGATGACCTTTTTAGGGTGAAGTTGAAGTTGTGAGATAAGTATGTCCTAATTATTGGGGGAGGGGTAAGAGTTTGGTAATTGATGTACAGTTAAGTTGGACTTATATAGTAAGGCAGTTCCACCCCCTTTACAAAGTGGTCTGTCTTGTCTAATGATATTGTAGCTGGTAGAGAGAACTTCTGAGTTAGCTATGTTTTTATTTACACAGGTTTCTGTTAAAGCAATTATGTCTGGGGAGTAGTGTGCTATTGTGGCCTGGAGTTCAGGTATTTTATTTTTGATACTTCTAATATTAATATTTAGCATTAAAAGATGGTTGGTTTTGCTGCTATTGTTGATTTGCCCAGGGATGAAGATAGTGGGGCTGTTATGTTCTGACATTTGTGTTGGAGCAGTTTGTGTTGGACAGGATGGATTTGGGCCTGGGTTGGGGTGGATGTCCCCACTTATGGTGAGCCTGGTGTTAAAATGGTGATACAGATGCTGGAGTTTGGTGATGAGTGTGAGAAATATTGTATTTTTTGGAGTAGGAATGAGAGCATATGTGTTTAGTTCTGAATTGGTCTGTCATGTAGTTTTTGAACAATTGTGGGCAGATATTGTTATAATGTGTGGTGTCTGTATATGAGAGTGCATAATATAGTGTTGTGTTACTAAGTTTAGGGATATTGCTAGAGTGATAACTTGTGGAGTTATAAAGAATTATGATAATACAGACTAGACTTAGTTGTGTGATAATCATGGTTATAAAGTTTAAGTTGGTTCTAGGTGGAGGTGTGGATAGGAATTATAGGGTTGCACTATATGTGGATGGGTAAGTAGTGTGGGGTGATGTAATACTGCTTAGCAGGAATGAGAGTGGTTGAGAGTATTTTGTGGTGGAGCAATTGGGTGTGGTGTAATGTGATTTGACTTGAGGAGCTGTGATTGGTGGAGGTGATGTGAGGTTTAGCTGTGGGTGTTGCTGTGATTACTATAAATGTAGTGGTAGTGGGAGTGGGAGGGAATTGGGGGCAGGACAGGGGAGCAGAGAGAGAGAGCCCAAGAGTTAGTGAGGGTAAATGGAGCAGGGCAGTGCCCACCAAGACAAAAGTAATGGGCAGCAAAAAGTAAGTGTGACTTTAGAAATCTGAACACTTTAAACAAATTCCTGAGGTCTAATGGCTTACCAGCAAACAGAATTCAATTACTGAAGAACACTTGTGTCCTGGTGGGAGACTAGTAATTTAAACATAGCTCCATGCTCAGCAGGATTCTAATATGGACTTAGTATTGGGGGAGGGGGATAGCACAAGGGGTGTAAACCAGGTGGAATGCAAAGAAACCAGCGAAACCAGAGAGGCAATCAGTGGAAATCTATCAGTGAAGGCCTCAGAGGGGGTGAGTAATAATTCAAACTCTACCTGTAAAATGAAGAACAGAAGAGACAGCAAAGTTTATTAAGGCTGGGAGTGTGTCTTCACATTGACATACTTATTAGTAGCCAGTTTGTGCACAGAGTAGGGAGATTCATAAGAAATGAAGGGGATTGTACAGAGATGCAAATAAACAGATGGGGCTAAAGTGATACAACCTAAGGCAGAAAGCACTGAGAGGGCTGCTTGATGGTTAATTTAAAGGACCACTATGGGCAAGTGATGAAGAAAACATATTTTTTTTATCTTGCCATGATTTACTACACCTCCCAAAACTGCCTGCAGCAAAATAAGTACTCATTCCTAATTTTATTTTGTTTTTACTCTTGTCAGCCCTCATGGGGGCAGACATCGTGATTCCTTTGGGAAGCTAAATCTGTCCCATAATGCACAGACTGAGAACAAATAGCCCTACCATTTGTTGTCAGACTAGACATCCTTTCACTTAGAATGGAACACCTGAAAAAATTGCCAAGTTTGAGAGTCTGCAGCTCATATGTCATTGACTGGTATGCGCTGAGTTTTACAAATGTTGTTCCTACTGATGTACTACACATTCTCTGAAAGAAACTTGCAAAAGTGTCAACAAATTACTGAGATAAAAAAGACTTTTCACAAGAAGCAGTTTTGCAAGTTTCAGTTCTTGGCCAGGTTACTCCTCCCATCTCCCCTCCTTCAGTGGGCTACAGTCTCACATTTCCAGCTTTACTAGATTCAACTATTTAGTCAGCTTTGCATGACAACAGACATAAAAAAAAATCACAGCCTGGTGTGCCACTAAATCTGTTCCCTTGTATGTCTCTTCACTTCTGAATAGCATTTCCCAGGAATACAAAAAAAAAAATAAAAAAAAAAAAAGCAAATGCATCAGTCCAGAGTTTAGGCCAGTCTATCTATTTTTTAAAATGTGCACAGTAAAATATTCAACTTGTAATGCATTTTGGCTGCTGATATGGTTATCTTTACATAGTTATTCTCTTATAGTATAACCTGAACTTATGGTATTTAATGATACATTTTACAACAGTTTTCAGTTTCTTTTTTTTTCCCAGTAGTAATTTTTTATTTTATAGTGCACCAAATACAAAAACTGGATAGATCACACAATAGAAATACAATAGTGGTAACACATCAATTCCAATACTGCTAAGGCAAGTCTCATGTCTATATACAGTATTTACAAAAAGAGCTACTAAACATTAATATAAAAAAATTAATATCATAATGTGCAAATTCAAATTACCTCATCTAAATATATTAACATACAATCTAATGCCATTTATGATGTATCAGGCTTAGTTACACTCTAACCGCCATTTGAGTTGCTTCAATGTTACAATATTTAAGCTAATCCCCTAATATGTAATCAAAGATAAATTTCCAGAGTTTCTGATAATAAGCTCTTTTTTAACATTTCTAATAATAAGCTTTTGAGAGGATATATGTGATGTTGCCATTTTCCTAAACTCATTCCATGAGAGTTTGGTACGATCCAACCAATTTCTGGTTATATATAGTTTAATCAATGAACAAAGAGTAATTATAATATGATAATGTAACTTAGGAAGTTTCAAGTCAGTGATGCAAAGAATAGCAAACTCCCATGATAGGGTTGATTTATAATAACCCATTTTTTCTAATTGCACCTTAAGGAAATTTCAAAGATTCTGGAAATATTTGCAAAACCACATTACATGTAGGAGGTCAGCTTTAGGAAAAGAGCAGCATGTACATGCTGATGATTTGTTAGGATCAAATTTGTTTAAGATGGAACGGGTGTAATATCAATTGTTACTGATCATTAGTTGTGTGTGTGTATATATATATATATATATATATATATATATATATATATATATATATATATATATGAGTTTATGAGTTTTTTAAATGGAAATAGGTTAATAGTAGAATCAATTGCTTTCAGTTTCTGTTCTTCTGTAAATACACATCCCTTCTGGTACCAGTAGTTAGAATAAAGTAGAGAGTTTTCATATCTGATTACACTAATCAGTTTGTATGTATTAGAAAGCGTTTTATTCCTACTAGCTAGGCTATCAGTGATGTCTATTAGCTTGGTTACTTCATTCCTGTTCACAGAAAAATCTTTGAAAAATGACATTGTTATCTCCCTAATCTGACGTAATATGGTAGTGTATTTTTTATTCACTTTAAGAGCTAGTCACAGCTCTTGCAATGTTTTCTCTTTGTGCTGAAATATATCTCAAAGAGTGAGTTCTTTAATCAGTGGATAATCCATTAGATCTAACATCTTGTTTATTTTGATGTTTGGATTTAAATGAACAGGTTAAAGGAAGGGTAGTATTTTTTCAAGTTTCAGGGATTTTATCAACTCCTGAAAACTTTTTATTATCTGTTTTAAGATTATATTAACCTTAAGATGTCTAAGATTTGCTGGAACTATGTAAGGAAGAGATTTGGGGTTTATATTGCATCTGGATACATGTTGGTGCCAAATTCTTGTCCAGGTTGGAGACCAGACTCCTGGATTGGCAGAAACATTGGAGATTAATGATAGTCTAATGGCATTAGCAATTTTATGGTAAAGCTGTAAATCAGGTAGATTTAGTCACCCTTTCTCTTTTGGGTACATGAGTTTTAAATAACTTATTCTTACTGATTTGGGAAACCATATGAATTTGCCGAGTTCTTTGTTGATTTTCTGAAAGAAATTATTCAGGCTGACAGAGATTGTTGTATTGAGATGATATAGTACTCTTGGTAATATATTCATTCTAATAATTGCTGTTTTAGACAGCGTTGATAGTTTGAGTTGTCTCCATCTATGTAAGTCCTGGGTGATACTAGTCCATATATTAATTAGGTTATTTTGTATCATGGATAAATTATTATGTTCAAAAGATACTCCCAAATATTTAATAGAGTATACCGTTTTATAGGGAGAGTCTGGAAAATAATTTTGTCTATGACTAAGGGGATTAATGGGAAATATGTGGGATTTCTTGAGGTTTACCTGATAGTTTGAGACTTTTGAAAATGTATTAATTGATGACACAATTTTTAGGTCTGTGTTTGGAGTTTCAAAATAAATGTTCAAATCATCTGCAAATGGAGATATCATTATTGTAGAGTTCAAGATTCTAGGAATTGAATGAAAGGTTCTTTGTGACATATGTAGAAAAAGGGGATCTATATACAGGTTAAATAGGTAAGGTGAAAGTGGGCAACCCTGTCTTGCTCCATTCATCAGCTTAATAGAGCTATATAAGATTTTATTAATATAGAAGTGAGTATGTGTTTTTATTTGTATAAGGTTTCAATTAGATTAATAAATTCCTGTGGAATATTAAATCTGGATACAGGCATCTAGAACTAATGCATATCTCGGGTTTCTTTCTTTTTTAATGAGTTGAATCATAGAATCCAGAGTCAATGTATTGTCCCATGTATGTCTAGTTCTCAGTTTCTTAACAATGACCTCCCAAGCCTCTGATGTGGCCTAGTACTTTTTCTTACTATTGCTTTATCTAGTTTGTCTTAGTTGTATACGTGTAGCATGTCTCTCATCCTCTCAGCAACAGACTCCTGGAGAAAACTTCCAAAGCAGATACTTGTATTGAAAGAGTAACAGCAGCTGTAGCAGTGATACCACACTCCAAAACAATGCACTCAAACATAGTACTGACAAACACAAGGGAATGTATATGACTGAATCAAGCAGTGGTGAAATTGCTAGGGACTTCACTGAGCACAATTTTACTCTTAATCTCTCCATTTCATAATCCATAACATTCGCACCACACTTACAAAAGCACACCTCCACCTTCCACAAACACAGCTACTCACACCCACACAACATTCCAGTCAAATTTAAGACTTTTCCCACCTCTCTGCAAAACACTGCTGTAATGGCTTTGGCAAACAAATGAAAATGATCTTTGGGTGTTGGTTCAAGGTTCTCATCCATATCTTTCAACAGTACAGATTTTTGTAGAAAGTCCAGATTCTTTGTCTGTTTTTCATAAAATTGCAGTTTTCTGTCAAATCACTGGCAAATCATTGAACACTGAAGTCAGAAAGTTGACAGGCATTTGATTTTCAGACTTCATATCCTTAAGAAAATCCACTCTAATGCAAAACCTGTTTATCAACTTTCTAAGTTTGTAAGTGCAATATTTATAAATTGTCCCAATTTTTGGGCCATTGTCCCTTATTATTTATGGCCTTGTCCAGATTTCTTGTTCTAAGATGTTGAGAGGAATGCTGCCAGCCCTTCCTACTGGAGCCAGTCCACTGCACTTGCACAAGTGTCCCCCTCAGCAGGGCAGCAAGCAGGTATCAGTGCAGATTTGCTTTATAGTTCTTTTACACCACACACACACACACACATGATACACAGTTAATGCGGACAAATCTGTTTGTTCAAAGTCACCAAACTTTTCTCCAAACCCAGTTTTATGACACCTGCTACCAATCCACTTGACAGTCTGCAGTTGTAAATCTTGTTGTCCGTGTTATTTCTTCTTTTCCTTGGTTTCATTTCTCTTACTTGTAATGTTACTTTTACTCATTTTTTCTCCTGCCTCCCATATCTACCCTAATTATTACTTCTAACAAATACTTTTTCTCACTCTTTCTTCTCTTCCTCTCCTCCTCTTTATCCACTATTTGAACTTTTACACTCTGACATTTGCTTTATGAGTACATAATGAACTGTCACCCTTATAATGTCAGCACATTTCAATGCTATATAATATTGTATTTAGTCTAATAATAGGTTCATAGGTAGGTACTAGGCTATTGGCCCAAGGGCCTATATAAGCCTAGCCAACAAGGTTCCCTGGCTTATGCCACCCAAGAAAGTAATTTTCCTGTGCCACTGTCGAGCAGAGCCACAGAAGTGATTCCCGCGGTATATTTCCTATTTTCCATCCACTCAAAGATTTTTCTTGAAGAGTGCTAATGAGGAACTTTGCTTGACATAGATGGGTAGCTTGTTCCAGAGAATGGGAAGTCTCTGGGACAGGAATCTATCCCTCCAACATGTCCTGTTTATTGTGGTGACAAGGTTTAGGTCCCTAGAGCATGTAGCTTGGAGAGATTGGGATTTCTTTAGGTGTAGCATGTCCAACAGCTCTGGGTTTGACATAGCTTTATATGTTAGATAGAAATCACCTCAGTGTAGGTGATATGCTACGGAGTAAACCTGGAGTTTTTTTGAGATGGTCAGTGTAGGGTATCTGTTTGAGGCCAGTAATCCTCTTTGTGAGGTACTTCTGTGGCCTTTCCAGCTGCTGCAGATATCTTGTGAGGTACATTCTAAAAGGGGCATTGTACTATTATAATGGGTCTGAGTGTCGAGTAGAGGGGATCAATGACCTCTTTTTTCCTGGATGAGAACCCTTTTGTAATGAGGTGTGCCATGTAGAAGGACTTCCTGACTACTGTGGTGATGTGATTATCAAAGGAGAGACTACTGTCCACCTGGGACGCAAGGTCTCTTATCACACATCCGGTGTTAAGTAGACTGCTGCCTATGTGGTAGTTCATGGGTACAGAGTTTTTATCAAAGGGGATGACAATGCACTTTTTGGCATTGAGCTTGAGGCCATGGTTCTGACACCAGGCATCTGTCTCAGTGAGGTCCTTCTGTAGGATGTCCACATCATTTGGGGACTCAACTATGGCTCCTAGTTTGCAGTCATCTGCGAACTTCATTAGCCAGAGGCCTTCTGTGTTAGCCTGTACTTCACAGAAGTAGATACCAAACAGGAGAGGTCCCAGGACTGAACCCTGTGGTACTCCACTTATCACTGGTTTGATGTCAGATTTGGAGTCTGCAACTTTTACAGTGTAGGTTCTGTCAGTAAGCCAGTTGGCAACCCATCTTGTGATGTAGGGATTTATACCTAGTTTAGTGAGTTTAGCTATAATTCTAGAATGGGGGATGGTGTCAAAAGCATTGGCGAGGTCAAGATGGGATGTGTGAACCACCTTAGCCTCATCTACGGCTTTGGTGTCTGCCTCAAAGAAGTTGATTAGGTTTGGGATGCATGATCTGCCTTTCACACACCCGAACTGGATGGGGTCCAGAGTTTAGAGGTTACCAATGTCTTTGTTTATGAGTTCCACGATGATACGTTCCATGGCCTTGCAGACCAGACTCATCAGGCTAATAGGGCGATAGTTCCCGGGATCAGTGGTGGCTCCCCCTATGTGGAGAGGGATAACTGTTGCTGTGTGCCATTCAGTGGACACAAAGCCTGATGTGAGGCTATGATTGAACATGGTGCTTAGGTGGTGAGCCAGTTCTTTCTGAAGTTCTTGTAAAACACAGCCTGGGATGTTGTCCAGTCCCATGGATGCTGTGTTTTTGGCTTTAGAGAGTGCAGCTTTTACCTGTGTAGTTGTGATTGCAGGGACTCTGCATTCTTCCTGTATAGATATGGGCCCTTTAGGATGTGAGAGGGTGGTAATGTTAGCACTGAACCTATCTCCCAGGATGTTGGCAATATCAGTTGGTTCAGTAATTTTCATGCCGTTGTGCTGTAACTTAGAGCAGATCTGGGTGTTGCCATTGAGATTCTTGACATAGCTATAGAATGCTTTGTGGTTGTCCTTAGAATCAGTGGCAATTTTATTTTCATAGCTAGCTTTGGAGGCTCTTATAAGGGAGCTCAGCTTCTTACTGAGGCTGACCAGGGAGCTCAACCACTCATGGGATTTTACTCTCTTTTGCAACAGTTTCTTCCTTCTGTTGTACAGTTTGTTTATGACAGGGGACCACCAGATTGGCTTCCTTTTTTTTGGACGATAGCTTCTTGGTTCTGTTTGGGATAGCACGATCCATGCACTTATGTAAGTGCTTATAGAGTGCATTTGTGTAGGATTCAGCAGTCGTAACTGTATTGTCCATCTGCATGGGTGTCATGAAGTTCGCCAACTGTTGAAGTTAATCATTTTGTCCTTGTACTGTGGTATCATTCCGGGTGATGGCAGAATGCTTCTCAGGGCTAGGGTCATACCTCCCTGGGCTACAAGATCGGAGAGCTCTTCCATGTCTGTTTTCATGTAGTCCAGGGAGGTACATCTCGGGTCATAAACACCAACATGGACAATGACAGAGTAATATTTGTACTTTGTGGCTTGGCCTGAGTGTGTGGGTTATGTGGCAGATCCTGGCACCCGACAGGCAGCTGACAGTAACCTTCTCCTTGTTTAGCCTGGTGAGTGGGACATCAGTGTGCCTGACTATAGAGTCACCTATGACTAGTGTGTTGGGTATGTTGTTTTGCCTAATATTTTATATATGTTATAATATATATATATAATATATATATATATATATATATATATATATATATATATATATATATATATATATATATATATATATATATATATATATATATATATATATGTTTGCCCATAATATCTGAATAAGTGAGTGAGATTTTCATGACAGCATCAAGGAAACATTTTCCTTCCTTCTGTGTTTTTTTTTTTTATTAAGGTTTGGATTTTTCTTGGTATATTGATTGATTTTCTTAGTATATTTTATTTTTTTATTTATTTTCCATTTGTTTACCAGGTTTGTCTGACTGGACACAAGGTGACCGTTTTCAACAAAGACTCGGGGAGAAAAGCTCCAGATACATAGTAAACAATTATAAAAAATAATAAAAATAAATTATACAAACATAGCTATTTTGTACAAAGAGCATAGAAAATATAAAAGGAGTAAAATCTGAGTTTTACAATTGATGCAGCATACAGTAGTTAGAATATTGAGAAACAAACAAGATAATATACAACAAATATACAACTGCTTGAACATAAATTCAAAAAGAAGTTTCCATAGACAAACAGGGTCATAAACTAGAAATCATAACTATATTGATATGATTTATATTGCATTTATCTTGTTTTAATAATGGTATATAGTATTCTACATGTCATATGTGCACAAATATTTGTATTAATCTATGTATTTACAGTATACTGACAAAGGTCTGGGTCACATCAGAGGCTTGGGAGGTCATTGTTAAGAAACTGAGAACTGTTGTAAAGCTTGGCATTGAATACCATAAGTTCAGGTTATGCTATAAGAGAATAACTATGTAATGATAACCATGTCAGCAGCCAGAACGCATTATAAACTGAATGTTTTACTGTGCACATTAAGAAATGGACAGACTGGCCCAAACTCTAGACTGATGTGTGTTTTTTTTTTTACTTATTCCTGGGGAAATGCTATTCAGAAGTGAAGAGACATATAAGGGAACAGTTTTAGTGGCACACCAGGCTGTGATTTTTTTGATGTCTATTGTCATGCAAAGCTGACAAAATAGTTGAATCTACCCAAGCTGGAAATGTGAGACTGCAGCCCACTGAAGGAGGGGAGATGGGAGGAGTAACTTGGCCAGGAATTGAAACTTGCAAAACTGCTCCTTGTGAAAAGTCATTTTTATCTCAGTAATTTGTTGACACTTTTGCAAGTTTCTTTCAGAGAATGTGTAGTACATCAATAGGAACAGCATTTGTAAAACTCAGCGCATACCAGTCAATGACACATGAGCTGCAGACTCTCAGACTTGGCATTTTTTTTCAGGTGGTCCATTCTAAGTGAATGGAAGTCTAGTCTGACAACAAATGGTAGGGCTATTTGTTCTCATAGCCTGTGCATTGAGACAGATTTAGCTTTCCAAAGGAATCACAATGTCTGCCCCCATGAGGGCAGACAAGCGTAAAAAAAAAAATAAAATTAGGAATGAGTACTTATTTTGCTGCAGGCAACTTTAGGAGGTGCAGTAAATCATGGCAAGATAAAAAATATATGTTTTTTCATTGTTTGCCCACAGTGGTCCTTTAATCACAGAGATCTGAATTAAATGTACACTGTCTATTGGATAGTTAGGATTACTGCACTAGCTGGGGGGGACACAAGGCTACAACAGTCAATTTTATTAGCACGCTGAGAACTACTAAGAAACACTGATAATGTTATACACTCTCATAACACATACAAGTAGAATGCCTGGGTGGACTGACCCTGCTTTTGAGGCTCAAAATGTATATCCTTGTTTAGTTCTGCAGTACTGATTCCTTCTTAGACTGTATGGGTGGGGTTGTAGCCGCAGACTGCAGAGTTGTTTGAGTGTGCTGTGAAGAGAGAGAAAAAAAGAGAGGATGAAGCTAGTAGAATGGAACAAAGATAGGTTAAAGGAGGTAATGAGGAGATAGGAGGGTGTAAAAGATACAAGTCTGAGGATAGTGTAGATAAAGCAGGAGAATAGATGCTGCTGCTACAGTTTGAGAGTGCTTCAAGAGTTACCACATCACGGTATAGGTAAAATGGTGAAGGAAGATAGTAATGTGATGAGGGAAATGAAAAACATAAATGGTGATTTATTAAAAACTCAGGCTCAAATAATGAATATCATAGTACAGTATGTGAAAGAAATGTATAGGAACAAAAAGTATAAAGAGGAGAGACAGGGAGAGAGAACAGAATGCTAAACATTTTTCTGCACAATTTAACAAATATTTTGAAAGGAAATTACTGTAGATTAACTGGATAAAATACTTATGGAAATAAATACAGGTCTAGTCTCTGGTCCAGATGATATAGAATATAAGATGTACAAAAAATTGATAGATCGGTGAAGAAAATATACACACGGATTCAGTAAACTTCCGTGCAAGAAAAATGTATTCTTGCAGGGAAGGAACCGTTCCTGAGCAGCACGGCAGCACACCATGCATATTCATAAAGGCATGCTGCCGTGCTGTAATATAGACACGGTTCTGTGTACGAGTGCAGGCGGAGTGCCTGAGAGCAGTGCTCTCACAATACACAAGCCCCCTGCACACCAGAATTGCTGTACAGCAATTTAAAAAGAGCAAGAGATCGCTCGTCACACCTCTCAACCTGTTAGAGTAAGAAATCTGGAGAAAGGGGGACAACCTTTCAAGATTGCTAGTACAAACTTAGAAAGTTGAAAGAATAACAGGTTTTACATTAGCATGAATCATCCGAAGGGTATGAAGTCTAAAATGCACACCTCCCAACTCGTTAGAGTAAGAAATCTGGACAAAGCCAAAAATTAAATTAAAAAATTAAAGGTTTTAATTTATTTATTTTTTTTATTAGTCCGGAATAAAGTTTAAGCTTAGCTGCGCAGGTCTGCCCATCCAGAGCTATTCATAGCAGTGTTTAAACTTTGAAAGAAGTTAAGTAGAAATATACACAGAAAAAATATTGAAATTGGAATAGAGTAGTGGTTAGAGTGTTTGCCTACCATACAGCCAGGCACAGTTCGAGACCCATAGCAGGCCATACATTTTCATATGTGAAACACACCCAAAATGTATTTTTAATAAATAGGTAGTGAATATATTATGTATATGTTAACCAGGGTAGTTTAGCAGCTCCAAATGTGAGGTGTCACTGAAATTAAAAGTTTAAATAATGTTTAGGATATCGAAGCGGATTTGCGCACTGGTAAGCAGGGTTTAGCATCTACCCTATTAAGCAATGGGCAGCCTTGCTAAGTGTGTATGCCCAGTGCTTAGCTTAGCTCAGCAGTTTCAAAACTGTCCAATCACGGTAGAGGATGGGAAAATAGCCCTATTTAAACCTTGGAGGTAGGAATACAGCTCATAACTGGTTGTAGCTCCTCACCGTAGGCAGAATGGCAGGTGTTGGTGAAGGCATGTGCTTTAGGGCGCAGTGCTGGGGCATACAAGAGTTCAAGGTCATGGTAGGACTCCTCGTAAAAAAACATGAAGTGAGACTGCTGCAGGACCAGTACCAGGACTCCCAATACAAAGCGGAAGTCTGGGAAAGTCTCACCCATGATCTTACCAGTACCACTGGTATCCCTCAGACTGGTGAGCAGGTCCGGCACCACTATGCCGACTTGAAGTGGAGGAAAAGGGAGCTTGTGGAACAGTGGTTTCAAGAAGCAAGGCAGAGGGGTGATGCCCCAGCAGTGTGTAAGTATTCATAGCAATAACTGTTTACCAAAGTCCAGCCTGTGTATGTGATGGATAGGTATGGATAAATGTTTCTCTATTTTCATTACAGCTCCAGTTGAGTGGGTTGCAAACCAGGAAGCCCATGCCAGGAGGTTGCAAAGGCTGCGTCGCGAGGCTGGTGAGTAACAATCTAGCTTGTACTATACATACCAAATAAATATAAAGGAGCAGAATGTCACCTGGGATTATTAAAATTGGGTATGGTTTAAACTGAATAAAGCAGACACTATTACAGTAATAGTCTCATATAGGTCTCTGAATTCCATATTTTTAATAAATAGGTAGTGAATATATTATGTATATGTTAACCAAGGTAGTTTAGCAGCTCCAAATGTGAGGTGTCACTGAAATTAAAAGTTTAAACAATGTTTAGGATATCCAAGCGGATTTGCACACTGGTAAGCAGGGTTTAGCATCTACCCTATTAAGCAATGGGCAGCCTTGTTAAATGTGTATGCCCAGTGCTTAGCTTAGCTTAGCAGTTTCAAAACTGCCCAGTCATGGTAGAGGATGGGAAAATAGCCCTTTTTAAACCTTGCAGGTTTCTACAGCTCATAACTGGTTGTAGCTGCTCAATGTAGGCAGAATGGCAGGTGTTGGTGAAGGCATGTGCTTTAGGGCGCAGTGCTGGGGCATACAAGAGTCCAAGGTCATGGTAGAACTCCTCGTAAAAAAACATGAAGTGAGACTGCTGCAGGACCAGTACTAGAACTCCCAATACAAAGCGGAAGTCTGGGAAAGTCTCACCCATGATCTCACCAGTACCACTGGTATCCCTCACAGGACCAGTACCAGGACTCCCAATACAAAGCGGAAGTCTGGGAAAGTCTCACCCATGATCTTACCAGTACCACTGGTGTCCCTCAGACTGGTGAGCAGGTCCGGCACCACTATGCCGACTTGAAGTGGAGGAAAAGGGAGCTTGTGGAACAGTGGTTTCAAGAAGCAAGGCAGAGGTGTGATGCCCCAGCAGTGTGTAAGTATTCATAGCAATAACTGTTTACCAAAGTCCAGCCTGTGTATGTGATGGATAGGTATGGATAAATGTTTCTCTATTTTCATTACAGCTCCAGTTGAGTGGGTTGTGAACCAGGAAGCCCATGCCAGTAGGTTGCAAAGGCTGTGTCGCAAGGCTTGTGAGTAACAATCTAGCTTGTACTATACATATCAAATAAATATAAAGGAGCAGAATGTCACCTGGGATTATTAAAATTGGGTATGGTTTAAACTGAATAAAGCAGACACTATTACAGTAATAGTCTCATATAGGTCTCTGACTTCCATATTTTTAATAAATAGGTAGTGAATATATTATGTATATGTTAACCAAGGTAGTTTAGCAGCTCCAAATGTGAGGTGTCACTGAAATCAAACGTTTAAACAATGTTTAGAATATCCAAGCGGATTTGCACACTGGTAAGCAGGGTTTAGCATCTACCCTATTAAGCAATGGGCAGCCTTGTTAAATGTGTATGCCCAGTGCTTAGCTTAGCTTAGCAGTTTCAAAACTGTCCAGTCATGGTAGAGGATGGGAAAATAGCCCTATTTAAACCTTGCAGGTAGGAATACAGCTCATTACTGGTTGTAGCTGCTCAATGTAGGCAGAATGGCAGGTGTTGGTGAAGGCATGCGCTTTGGGGCACAGTGCTGGGGCATACAAGAGTCCAAGGTCAAGGTAGAACTCTTCGTAAAAAAACATGAAGTGAGACTGCTGCAGGACCAGTACTAGAACTCCCAATACAAAGCAGAAGTCTGGGAAAGTCTCACCCATGATCTCACCAGTACCACTGGTATCCCTCAGACTGGTGAGCAGGTCCGGCACCACTATGCTGACTTGAAGTGGAGGAAAAGGGAGCTCTTGGAGCAGTGGATTCAAGAATCAAGACAGAGGGGTGATGTCCCAGCAGTGTGTAAGTATTCATAGCAATAACTGTTTACCAAAGTCCAGCCTGTGTATATGATAGATAGGTATGGATAAATGTTTCTCTATTTTCATTACAGCTCCAGTTGAGTGGGTTGTGAACCAGGAAGCCCATGCCAGTAGGTTGCAAAGGCTGTGTCGCAAGGCTGGTGAGTAACAATCTAGCTTGTACTATACATATCAAATAAATATAAAGGAGCAGAATGTCACCTGGGATTATTAAAACTGGGTATGGTTTAAACTGAATAAAGCAGACACTATTACAGTAATAGTCTCATATAGGTCTCTGACTTCCGTGCACTGGCCTAACAATCAAGGAGCCTCAATCCTCACCACTAACACCAGTGAGGGGCATCCATATAGGGAAAGGATAATAAATACACACACAGTAAAGTACAATTTCCCTTAAGAGCACACAGAGATCACAGTCAGTCTGGGGCTGATTTCTCCCTTTCCCTCCAGGTCCCCAATAAGACTCCCCACTGGCACAACTATAGGGTCCAGATCTCAGCCTAGTGGGCAAGCTAAAACCCCCAGCACCCTCTCTGTCCAACCAGTGCTTTGTGTCCCTGCCCAAGTAGCTGACACACACACACTTTGAGATAAGAGTTTATACAACCACACAGAAACTCCTGGGGAAGGCTGGCACAGGTTCTCCAGCAGTGCCCCATTTACCCAGACTATACGGTAGAAATCACTGCCACCACCCAGCTAATATTTATCAGCTACTCAAAGGCCCTTATGAAAGGGTGTCCAATTATACTGTGCAGTATTATTATCCAAATGGTAAGTGCGACTGAAAAGTTAAGACTTATTTACAGTGAGTTGGTACAGTATCACTATATAAATGAAATGTACTCCTAGAGCTTAAATTATCTCTACACAAAACAGCCATAGTTGAAAGGTTTAAAAATATTTAATAATAAATAATAAAAACACAAGACAATACTTCTTACTACACAGTGCTAGTCAAGAGTTCAGAGATCACAGAGAAATACTTAAAATAATACAGTAGAAAAGTTCTGACATCACAGAAAAACAAACTGGTCTAATCTTCCTATCTCCTAGCTATATCTAAAAGAAAACACAGTTCTAAAATCCTACTTACATATAGACACAGGCAGAGTGGTGAGTTGGATGTTCTCAAGACAAATGATCTAATGCTCTCATTCTTTTTGTCCTTAAATTGATAACACAGTACCACGGATTCATTTCAGATTACATCATTTTTTTTCTGGTTTCCAGGCTAACAGACTCCCAGAGGTTAATAGACATTGATCTTGCAACTGGTCAGGAAGCCAGGGCAATAAAAGAAATTATACATGCAAATTCTAGCCGTTAACTCTGGCCTTAAAACAATAGGCAGAATGCCTCCCTCTAGACATCTTGGCTCCAAATTTTAGATCAAAGAATTTCACCATACATTACTTATCAGCTTTGTTACAGTAGAGTGCAGTGTTGTTACATTTTTGCAGCTCCACATCCACTACATTCTTTTTATATTTATGAGAACAAGCCTGTGGCTTATATTAATATTTACAAATGACAGACATATCTATAAAATTCTATCTGGCTAGGCTGGCAGCCTTTACCTATCTTCACAAGGTCATATATTAAATGTAATTGCCCGTGAATAAAAATCTAAACCCTGGACTGGTTGTGTTTACTCTGGAATGGTATAATTTGAAATGTGTACAGGTTATGCATAGCAACTATAGCTCTGAATGCATTAAACAATCAAGTCTCATCTGACAAAGTTAGTGCCTCTGTAATACATGAGATTAACTGATATTACAAATGTCACGCAGCAAGATTTGATATCTGAATAGTAATGTTGTGTTAACCACTGTTTTCCACACTGTGTTATGTGAACAAGTATGTAGTGTTGTAAATAAAAAGACAGATTGTACAACAAAGAGAGAATGATAAAGAAATCATTCAAGGAAAAGACAGCAGTGCCTCAATAGCTCGCTGTGATGAAACACACACTTGTCATATTTTTAGCAGAAACAGCCACCGTTCGAATGCCGGGAGTGGTAGTAAGCTGTATGCATAATTTCAACTAGGATTTTGTGAAAATGTGTAGAAACAGTCAGGTAGTATTTACAAACATTCCCTCCACAGGTCTCCAAGGTAAGATAAGGTATAAAGTAGCTATAAGAAAGCTGTAGTTATACTGTGTCCAACATCCATTGTCCAACCCCAAGGCTGCAAATGACAGCAAGATAAGTACATACACCAAGTGGTCTCCCCCAAGATATTTAAAAGTGTCATGAGGTCAAAGCTACAGGTCCCTGTTAACAACAACCAGGGTGACTGATAGAAGTCAAGGCAGAGTGTGTCAGTAACACACACACACACACACACACACACACACACACACACACACACACACACACACACACACACACACACACACACACACACACACTATAAGTGCTCATATGTAACTTTGACTATGGGAATATGGGTAGAAACAGTCATGTAGTATTAACAAACATTCCCTCCACAGGTCTACCAGGTAAGAGAAAGTTCAAAGTAGATATAAGAAGGCTGTAATTATACTGTGTACAAATATACCACTGCCCAACCCAAGGCTATAGTTCCTGTAATAATACCTGTAAAGTAATGGGTAGAGCAATGATCATTAAAGCTGTGACCACTGCAAGAATCTACATTTGTTAACTGACATCTCTCTCTGTCCCACACCATATCTTCACCAATAATGTAAACACATAAATGAATGGGTATATTTTCCACCAAACCTACTGTTGGGACATGTGTCATGTTGTTCTAAAAATGTTGAAATTTATTCCAGTTAATGTTCCCTGTTCAAATACCATCACTGATGGTCTGTTGCTATCAATGTAACCTGCATACTGGTGTAATGCCCTCTGTGGTTCTATATATGACTGTGTTCTATTTGATATGCAAATGTTCAAATATATTATATTGGGTTAATGGGAATAGTCATGCATGCTGTTATAACTAATCCTGGAATGTGTTAACCATTACTAACCAACATATGTTCTGAAACCTCAACACCATAACACGTTCAGGGAAGGCCAATCCCAGTGAATCTGCCTCTCCCACCTCATCTGGCCGTGGCACCAGGCTCCAGCATGTCTGGGACCCACCCTGGGACCTCTTCGTCCGCTGGTCCTGCACTACCTTTGGGTGGAACCACCTCAGGGGATGAGGCTCGCCCCCCTGGGTGCGGGCATAGATAGGATCCTGTCATCCAAAGCCAAGTCTGGGGTCTGGTGCATAGTGAGCTCTGCAAGGAATTTGGAGATCTGCTACACCAGCTTGAGGGCCGCATGGCACATTTAGAGAGTCAGCCTGCCCCTTCTGCTTAGCCCCCAGCACAGCCACCTCTGGGTCCATGAATGTGCAGTGGTGACTGCCCATGGGTGGGAACATCAGTCCCACTGTATCCATTTGGGGGCTCGTGGGCTTCCAATTACCAAACACCCCTCCCCGTCCAAAGTGTTTAACCCCCACGTGTCATATACTGCCCCTGTATGCTGTCTTGTCTGTCTTCCTACCCAACCTACCTCCCCGAATATACCAGCTATCCTTCCCCAACATCCCACTCTCACCTTAAAATAAAAAAAAGGGCAATTTGTTCCCAGAAAAAATTTTGCCCCATACATAGCTGCCAATTTCACACATGTGTCCACTGGACACATGTAATCTGGTCAACTGGCTTCACAACACATTATTGTTGTCCTCACCCCTCTCTCAGGGGTTTGAGTGCCCAAATATACCCCCAAATTCAGTATATATGCACAGCTGTTGCTGTTGAAAAAATGGACAGCTATGGGCCTTCCCTACACCCGTCCTGCGCATCTCTAGCTACTTTGCCTATTGTCTTTCCCTCTGCGTGCCCCCTTTTTCACCATTTTCCTACCACCCCTGTTTTCTTTTCTTTTAAAGAAATTAGTGTGGTAGTAAGCAGGATTAAGCCTGTTTGCACAGCACTAAGCAATGCCTACACAGATGAAGCACTTTTAAGGCTGTCTGTAAGCATATTTAACCAGAAATGAGCATTGCTTACCGCCATTCAAACCCACGCAAACCTGCTTACAACTACTTAAAAGTACCTTAATCACTCTGTATCCAACAGCCCTTGTTCTGCCCAGCAAATAATCAGCCCTTGCAAGCCTTGGACCCAGGACCCTGCACACCATAGCCACAGCAATTTACCACTAAGCCATCTGAGCTGTAGAAATGTCTGATGTTTTTTTAAACATATGCAGCACAGTCATTCAACAGTAGGGAAAATGTATATATATATATATATATATATATATATATATATATATATATATATATATATATATATATATATATATATATATATATATATATATGTGTGTGTGTGTGTGTGTGTGTATATATATATATATATATATATATATATATATATATATGTGTGTGTGTGTGTGTGTGTGTGTGTGTGTGTGTGTGTGTGTGTGTGTAGTGCAGTCGGGACATCAGACCCACACTCTGAACCTCTTACTGCAACAAATCTGTGTAAATGGGGTGAAGGGACCCAAAATAGGGACCTCTTGTAATTATTGCTCTTATCCCTCCCTCCACAGCAGAATTGTTCTGCCTTGAAACAAAATTATAAAGCCTGCCAAGTCCTGGACCCATGACCTTGTTCATAGGTTCATAGGTTCATACTAGGCTATCTGCCCTGGGGCAATTATAAGCCTAGCACAATTCTGTATGGCTTACGCCACCCCTTGATTTGAGTATACTGTGCCCTTTTTAAGGTTTAGTTTACTGTGCCTCTGTCTAATAGTGACACGGGAGTAATCCCTGGGACAAACCTACAATCCCCCATCCACTTATTGAGATTCTTCTTGAAGAGATTCAGTGAGGTGCTCTGCCTCACATGAACTGGAATTCTATTCCAGAGTGAAGGGAGCCTCTGGGTTATGAACCTGTCCCTCCAGCAAGTTCTATTTATTTCTGTGCTGAGGTTCAAGTCCCTCGAGCGTGTGGCTCTAAGGGATTTAGATTTACTGAGGTGGAGCATGTCCATTAATTCTGGATTTGACATAGCTTTGTATGTCAGGCATAGATCGCCTCAGTAGGCGGTATGCAACTGAGTAGAGCTGGAGTTCTTTTAACCGAAAGCAGCATATGGCATCTGTTTGAGACCCTTGATCCTCTTGGTGAGATACTTTTGGGGTCTTTCTAATTGCTGCAGGTGTCGGGTAAGGTACATCCCAAAAGGGGCATTGTATTCTATGATGGGCCTGATGAGGGATGAATAAAGGCTCACAATTACCTCTCTTGATCTAGATGTGAAACCCTTCGTGATGAGGTGGGCTATGTAGAAGGTCTTTCTAACCACTTTGGCAATGTGGTTTTCAAAGGAGAGATTGCTATCAACTTGGGTCCCCAGGTCCCTAATAACTTTCTCTGTACTTAATGGGTTTCCTATGTGGTAATTTGTGGGCACATTGTTTTGCCAAAGGGTATGACTATACATTTTTGGCATTTAGCTTTAAACCATGGCGCTGGCACCAGTTATCTGTCTCTGTGAGACCTTTTGAAGGATGTTTGTGTCAGCTGGAGAGTTGATTATGGCGCCCAGTTTGCAGTCATCTGCGAACTTGGTGAGCCATAGTCCTCCCACATTTGCCTGTACCTCGGAAAAGTATATACCAAACAAGAGTGGTCCCAGGACAGAACCCTGTGGGATGCCACTTGTGACCGGTTTCGAGTCTGACATGGCTCCAGCAATTCTCACTCTGTGGGTTCTGTCTTTGAGCCAGTTTGCGACCCATCTTGTGACATAGGGGTTTATATTTAAGCTGGATAGCTTATCTATAATGCCCAAGTGGGGTATTGTGTCAAATGCCTTTGCAAGGTAGAGATAGGCTGTGTGGACTACCTTCCCTTCATCTATGGCTTTGGTGACTGTTTCAAAGAAGTCAACCAGGTTCAAAAGGCAGGATCTGCCCTTGACAAAGCCGAACTGGGTAGGAACTATGATCAAAGCAATGTACCATTACACCATCTGAGCCCTACAAAATAGTGATGCCATTCTAAACATATCAGTAAGTACAGTCATCCAACAGCAGGGAAAGGAGTCTGTAGAATCAGTCAGGTAGTCTATATATACATATATACATGTATGGAGATGCATATATGTGGAGAAATCTATACATAATCTATACACACACACACACACACACACACACACACATATATATATATATATATATATATATATATATAGAGAGAGAGAGAGACAGAGAGATACATCCACATTTATAGCCACATATATATGCATATATATGCATATATATATATATATATATATATATATATATATATATATATATATATATATTAAGGTGAATAAATACATACCTATATATATATATATATATATATATATATATATATATATATATATGTGTGTGTCTACTTTCAATTACCGACACGACACGTCACCGACACACAAACCACCGACCCCAAATAACTGAAACCACACAACACCAACAACTAACAAAACCGAACACAATTACACCGACACAAACAATGTAAACTACAAATCACACACAATCACATATCCACTAGCCCTAACCCAAACCCTAACCCTAAGGTCCGACACTACCGCATAGTTACCCTACCCGCACCCTAACCCTAACTCACTTAACCCACCCCTACACCTAAAGACTGTCACTATCGCACACTTCACCTACCTGCACCCTAACCCTAACTCACTTAACCCACCCTAAAACATAAAGCCCGTCACTATCGCACACTCACCCTACCGCACTCTAAACCTAACTCACTTAACCGTCCCTAAACTACAGTCCCTCACTATCACACACTTACCTTACAACCCTAACTCCGACACTAACACACACTCACCTTTCCCACACCCTAACCCAAAATCCCACAATATCGCACACTTACCTGACCGCTCCTAACTCCGTCACTGTCGCACACTTACCAAGTCGCGCTCACACATTACCCTTGTCGGTCTTTCAGCTGTCGGCAAATCACCCTTTCGGTAAACTTACCTGTCGGTCGTTTGGTCTTCGTCTTCCGTGTGTCGGGGAATCGTCGGTTCGGTAAACTAAAGGGGACCCATATATATATATATATATATATATATATATATATATATATATATATATATATAAATATATGTATATGTATACATAAATGTACAGAAATATATGACAGCTACAAAGACATGCAATCAGAGAGTCATGCTGCTGCACACTTGAATTTTAAATCTGAAAATGCAAACTGGAACTATTCCTTAAAATGGGGAATAATGACATCTGTGCAGTAACAGAGACCTGTTTAAAGGCAGCAGGAAGCACCCTGCAGTACCAGCCTAAAATTAATTCCACAACATTTGGCTGCAGAACGTGGACTGAAACTCCAAAGGTGGTAGTATTTTCATATTCATAAAGGATGCACACACCTCCAGAGTGGTAGACCAACATTATGCGTTACAGATCCTGCAGGTGTAACTGACATTGGGTAAGACAGTGGTTCAGGTTGTAGCCTGCTATAGGTCCCCATACATGTCCCAAGACTCACATTCCATGTCCATAAACACCCTAGAGAATATTAGTGTCCAACCTAACACTATCATACTGGTTTACTTCAACTACCCCACCATTAACTGGGAAAGCTACTCATTCAGCAATGCACATGCCCATCACATCGACCTGGTCCTTCCTAACATGAGCGACTGTTTCTCTACAGCAATAGTCAACTCCTCCCTTGTTATATCAGAACACAATTTAATCGCCTTTGGAAATCAACAGCCCTCCTACTCCTCTGCACAGGTAACCACCATGAAAAGCCTTTCCAAAGCTAACTATGGTCTCATAAAATTAGAGGTGGTTAACCTCATGGCAGCCATGCAAATGGAGACTAGTTGCATGACAGCTGAATCAAACAACAATGCACTATGAACACATACACAAATGCATGGGTATCACTTTACCCAATACAACCAGGACCTGCACCTCCAAAACAAGGAAGCTGATCTGGTGGTCCCCTGCCATAAAGAAACTGTACAACAGAAGGAGGGAACTCATATGGAATAAGGTGAAGTCCCAAGACAGGAAATAAACCCTTATCAGCCTCAATGAAATGTTGAGATCCCTCATTAATTACTACAAAGTTAGCTGTGAGAACAGAATTGGAGCACATACTAAAGACAACCACAAGGCCTCATACAGTTATGTAAAGAATCTCCATGGCAATACCAAGATTTGTTCTGTGCTACTAGACAATGGTACCTCCCAGACTGAGCCAACAAATAATGCCAATATACTGGCTGACATCTTGAGTGCAAACATTACCCCTCACTCGCCCCCAAAGCTCCAATCACAATACCAGTATACCGCCAGGCACCCAGTATTACTGCAGCACAGGTTAAAATACCACTGTCCAAGGCCAAGAATACAGCTTCCATGGGACCTGACAATATCCCTAGCTGTGTTCTACATGAACTGCAGAGTGACCTGGCACCTTACCTGTGTGCCCTGTTCAAGCACAGCTTTACCTCAGGCTTTGTCCCTACTGAATTGTGCACTGCTACTGCTACAGTCACCCCGCTGCACAAATGGGGTGTGACTACAGACCCTGGGAAATACTGCCCCAACTGCCTGTCAAGTCTGTTAAGTGAAGCTATGGAATGCGTCATCATGCACGTAATAAACAGGGATATGGGAATCTGCAGACTCAGGATCCCACACAGTTTACTTTTGTGAAGGGTAGGTCATACCTGCTCATTCAACCTAGTCAACTTCTTGGCGGCTGTCACCTGAGCTATGGATGAAAGCAAGGTGACACATACAGCCTACAGTGATCTGGCCAAAGCCTTTGATAACATTCCCCACTCACTAAGCCTCGGCATCAACCCCTATATCACTAGGTGGGAACAGAGGCACAAACACAGAGGTAGATTGGACATACTGCTGTCATGCATTGAGACAGTTGCAGATGTCACTGATTTGTTGTAACATCCTTTATGAGGAATATGATGTTTGTAATACCAATAGATGTGAGTATTTACTGACTGCATTCCCCAGAGTCCACAAGTGATCTACCAAGGACACCAACTGTCTGGCAAACACACAAAACATAACAGGCAGACATGTGGCCAGTCTGTGAACAGTGTGCCAGTGGTGGGGTATGTCAGTGACATGTCACTGTGAGTCGTGATGTCACACACTAAATGCATGTCCACACAAACCATGTCAATCTGTCAATCCACCATGTGTATAACAGCACTGATGACACAGAATCTGTTCACGAATCTGGGGATATGGCCCCATGTTGGTTGGCTGTCTCCACATGTCCTGTCCTGTGACATATTGCCAGCCACAGTATGTGAATCTGTAGGCCACCACCTCTGTAATGTCCCTCACACAGGCAAGGAAATGGGGCACGGCCCACATTAAGGAATGTCCCATATGTCGGAACTAGCA
>NC_056737.1:837513908-837551408 GCF_019279795.1 Protopterus annectens
TAAAGCTGGAGATTTTGAGACGTTCAATGTAGGGCATCTGTTTGAGGCCAGTAATTCTTTTTGTGAGGTACTTCTGTGGCCTTTCCAGCTGCTGCAGATGTCTTGTGAGGTACATTCCAAAAGGGGCGTTGTACTCTATAATGGGTCTAATGAGTGCCGAGTAGAGGGGAACAATGACCTCTTTTTTCCTAGATGAGAACCCTTTTGTGATGAGGTGTGCCACATAGAAGGATTTCCTGACTACTGTGGAAATGTGATTATCAAAGGAGACACTACTGTCCACCTGGGTACCAAGGTCTCTTATCACACATTTGGCATTAGTTAGACTGCCGTTTATGTGGTAGTTCATGGGTACAGAGTTTTTACCAAAGGGGATGACAATACACTTTTTGGCATTGAGTTTGAGGCCATGCCTCTGACACCAGGCATCTGTCTCAGTGAGGCCCTTCTGTAGGATGTCCACATCATTTGGGGACTCAACAATGGCTCCTAGTTTGCAGTCATCTGCAAACTTTGTTAGCCAGAGACCTTCTGTGTTAGCCTGTACTTCAGAGAAGTAGATACTAAACAGGAGAAGTCCCAGAGCTGAATCCTGTGGTACTCCACTTGTCACTGGTTTGAAGTCAGATTTGGGGTCTGCAACTTTTATAGTGTGGGTTCTGTCAGTGAGCCAGTTGGCAACCCATTTTGTGACGTAGGGATTTATACCTAGTTTAGTGAGTTTAGCTATAATTCCAGAATGGGAGATGGTGTCAAAAGCCTTGGCGAGGTCAAGATAGGCTGTGTGAACCACCTTACCCTCATCTACGGCTTTGGTGACTGCCTAAAATAAGTTGATCAGGTTCAGAAGGCATGATTTGCCTTTCACAAGCCTGAACTGGGTGGGGTCTAGAGTTTGGAGGTTACCATCATGTTTTTTTGTCTGTTCCTCTTGATATCTGTACTTTTCTGGCAAACAGCTGAGGACTGAAGTCATCAGGTAATGACAAACACTTCTGTTTAAGACTACACATCCTTAAAAATAATTACCGTAATGCTAAATGTATCATTCTATGAATTTCCTATGTTTGTAACAGGAATATTTAAAGTCTGTCCCTATTTATCCCCCCATCATTTTAGGCATTGTCCAAATGTGATGCTCTGAGAGGTTGTGAGGTGGGATCACAGCTCAGGAGTCTAACTCACCCTGGGAAATGACAGCTCATATATGACAACCACAGGGATGTCTGTCAAACACTTGTGACTGTGCCACTGCTAGGCCATTTAACGGGATGTTTTCCATATCCATGTTACCTGTGATTATGAGTATGACACATGTTTGCCTTGTAAAGCTAAGACACCTATAGTGGGCATGTGCATAGTAAAGTACTGTTGCAGACATATGTGTTGAACTACATGTGATATATTGAACTAATAACATTCAACTGTACAGTGTTCTGCTGGATAATAAGCACATTTGTGACTGAAATCTGTAGCCACATACACATATACATGTGTTATGTCAGCCAAACCATTGGCAGGTCTGTGAGCAATGACACTGTAACATAATAGCCTACTTATGACTGTTGGACATCTTTCAGGTGCTCACAGTGATGTCAAACCCTACTGTGCAATCAACATACTAATGTATGGTGCAGCTATATTAATACAGTGTCAGTACTGATATCCCCTTTGACACCCATTTATGTGTGCCATTGTCCAGACATACTGCTGTAACCGGTTGAGAAGTATGATTGAGCGGCAAGACTGTAACTACAGTGTGCCATACTAACATACAACAGAAATGTATATCGGGTATCCCCTGAACACATGTATGTATGCTTATGTTCAGCTGGAAGGCACAAAACAAAATCACATGGGTTTCAAGCATTCAGGTACATAGGTTGTGCATGTTGCACGTGTATAATATCAGTGTCAGTGCATACAACAGACAGAAATGTATACAGCTACTGGTTTTTGCAGTGCCCTGACACTGATATGGGTACTAAAGTAGGCATGATATTCGGCTATTAATCAGAGAAGTGTCCACCTGTGTTATGACCCTCTGTCCATGCCTACCACTACCAGCTATATCCATACCTATATACAGTGGATATCACAAGTGTACACACCCCTGTTAGAATGCCAGGTAGGTGTGCTGTATGACAATCAGACCACAAATCATTTCATAATGTTTCTCATCTTTATGTGACCCCTAACCTGTAGAATTCCATTGAAATATAATCAAAGGTGCTTCTAGGAAGGTGACCAACTATTGCCAAGTGAAGATGTGCCATGATGTTAGAGTCCAGACCAAAACGGATGAATGCTGTAACCATCTCAAGAGGTGTATACACAACATATCAGTTTAAGGGTGTGCACACTCATTCAACTGGCTTATTGTACTGAGTATTATTTCCATATATTTTCAGAGACCCAAATGTTATGTTTTCAAATGAACTGTACAGGCTATAGGTCACACTAAAGGTCGGAATTGTTATAAAATGAATTATTGTGATGTCATGTTCCAGTTGCCCAAATACCAGACAGTGTATTAGGGATGTGTACTCTTTATATCCACTGTAGCTATATGGATACAGCAGTACCTGACCTGTATATCCACCCTCCACCAATGTAGAGTAATCCCGTTTGGTGGACAACAGCAATACACAAACCACATAATAAGTTGCTACATTGGCTGTACAGGGACACATAGGTGCAGGCAACAACTCTGATGCAAGTCCACCTATATCTGAGCAAGCATGTAAGTTCACAGTTGACTTCCTGTAAGGCTGACTATGACTATGAATTGGACATATCCACACCATCAAGAACAATTGCAACCATGTCTCCACATATGTTGTAAGTCTCAGATGAAACTACTCAATTCACCCTGTACTGGGGGTAAAGAACACCTCATACACACATGCTGTGGATATAGGCAACCTGCATCACACAGGTTAGGTGGAAACATCACCACTCTGTCCACCGCATCAACCACACTCCTCTCATTAATGGTGAGCATGTACATATTGCCTACTGATGGCAACAACAGAATATCTCAATGGGTCATAATAACATCAGTGTCTGCCTCCTACATAAACTCAGGCATGTGCTCAGAGCTCCATTACACAACCCAGTCAAACACAGACCTGCCACCATCCACACACCATCCACATGGGAGATGCCCACTGTCAACCCTCTATACAGAAATGAATGGAGGCTAGAGGATTATGCAATCAAGTGTCCAACATTGGAGGGAATAAGATAGCTCAGGGACAGGCATGTAATGCAAGATGCTATAGCCATGACAGCTTGGAGGGTTTTGGTGTAGTTTGAGTTATTTGCAAGCAATATCCACTACTGATGTGCATTTTGACAACCGTATGAGGTCCTGTGACGTTTTCCCTGTTTATGTCTTCCAGGTAACATGCAGAGTTCTCGCCTACCTGCATTTTCTGTTGGGGAAACAGACATCATCACCCAATATGTCATTGGACATTATGCCCTGTCATTTGGATGAAGAGCAGTAGATGAGCGGGAGAGGACTGCCCTGTGGAACAGTGTGGTCCACAGGGTTAATGATGCCAGCCTGCACAGCAGAACTTATGAGCATGCGCAGCATCGGGCCACCAACCTCAAATGCCATGCCCATCAATGGGCTGCTGCTGTGGTGAGGGACCGGCTAGCCACAGGTGGGGGCCCAGCCATCCAGGCCCCACTGACACCCACCGAGGAGCTCCTTACCACTCTTGGGCCACACGCTGAATGCACAAGCCATGACACTGAGGGAAGCATTGTGGAGGTGAGTTGCACACACACACTGGATGAGGAGCGTGCAGGTAAGGGCCCATTGGGGATTCGTACACTAATGTATCAGACATACATGTATCTGTATTGTATCTACATGCATATGTCAGGTCTGACTGCAGTTGTGGATGGGGTTTTCTAATGCACAGAGGTGCACATCTATGGTGAGGACAGGACATTATGTATTATTGGGGTTAGTACTGTAGATGTGCAGACATGCTGCATCCATCCTGTACCAAGGCCACATGTGCATCTGCTGACAGTAACTCCCTCTCACAACTACCTAGGACCCTTGGGTCTGCATATGGGACAGCAGCCTGAAGCTGGTGAGTACGACATTGTTCTATTGTTGCCTGGCAACACCCCATGTATGTAAAGTGCATGCAATTTACTATGCACACAACCATCAGTAATAGCTATATTGCTTTATGTAATAGCTATATTGCTTGTTGTGCATGTTCACTTGTGCTGGGGATAACTGTATTTCATCACAGTGATCACCACTGGGGCCTATCTGACGTGAATTCAACATTCCTGTAGCAACTTGTCAGTGCCAAGATGTCTGGACAGAGGCCAGCAAATTGTGCTGGACAAAAGGCCTAAGTTAGGGTCATGCATGACACATGACTGGTATACAGTGGATATAAATTGTCAACACACCCCTCTTAAGATGCAAGGTGTTCCTCTTACATACTAATTAGGACCACAATATGACAGTCCACACATCTTCCAGCCTTTAATGTGACCCATAACAGGTACAGTTCACTTGTAAAACCAAGCATATGTACTCATGTATTGCACCTACAAGCCAGGCCACCTGTGAGGGCAGCAGACATCCTATCAGCATGATGTTTCAGTCAGGTATGATACCTCATGCTGCCATATGTGTAAGTACACTCACTGTCATCTATTTGGCTATAATATCACATAAATGGGCATTTCTAAGGCACACAGACCACGTCTGACCACGTATAGGTTTCAAACATATGGGTATTCCAGGAACATCTGTACAGAGGACTGTACAATGGTATAACCTGCTGCATGTGAGGCATATGCTGTTACCACACTATATAAACTAATGTCAGTGGGAGGTGGTCACCAGCTGTGTATGGTATACACATCAAAATGGTATAAGCCACACATGATATGATCCTCACACACACACACACACACACACACACACACACACACACACACACACACACACACACACACACATAGTTGCCAGCATTGGATTAGAACTCCTGCCTATCTAGGTATTCCTATTATAGTGATATGCAGTTATGAGATGCACCAGAGAGTTTATACATTTCCACCTCTTCCAAAGGTACTTCTGAGGTGGATGACATCAACAGGTCTACTAAACTGGAGTGAAGGGAAATGTAAAGGGTAGTACACAGGTCAAAAATGGTATGAGCCAGACAGTACACGAATCACACACACATACATACATACATACATACACACACTTGTCAGTATTGGGATTAGAAGTCCGGCCTATGTAGGTATTCCTACTATAGTGCTACACAGTCATCAGACATGCCACAGAGCTTATACATTTCCACCTCTTCCAACGGTACTTGTAAGATGGATGACATCAACAGGTCTACTAAATTGGAGTGAAGAGAAATGTAAAGGGTAGTAAACAGGTCAAAAATGGTATGAGCCAGACAGTACATGGTACACACACACACACACACACACACACACACACACACACACACACACACACACACACACACACACACACACTTGCCAGTATTGCGATTAGAACTCCTGCCTATCTAGGTATGTCTACTATAGTGTTACACAGTTACCGCATGCGCTACAGAGCTTACTGAAATTTCATATGGCCAAAGCTGCTGATAAAAGCATAGCTATGGTAAAGTATTACAGGTGGCAGACAGTCTGCCTTCTGTTCCACCCGTACATCATGCTAGTTCTTTCTGTCTTGCACTTCAGCTAGCATTATGGCTTGGCACTTCACCTGGTTATTGTATCAAGAAGTCTGGCACAACTGGGAGCCATCAGCAGTACTCATTCATCACAGATGTAGCCCCAGTACTTACTAGTTATGTCCACCCCTCCTGGCATGTTTGAAGGGCAGTTATCTGTGCTTTCACTCATTAATCTGGTGTACTTGTCCATTCTGGGGCACTGTTGCAACAGTCTCATGTACACAGACAACCCTCCCCTCTAAACTCCAAACACTCAGACCTGTAAGGGTTACCCATATATCACCCAATGTGGACATATGAACTCTCCAGCAAAGACTAGACTACCAAGTCAAGAGGATAAGATCAGCACCTGCACCACACTATGTGGAACACATAGCTCACCATGACACCCACTTTGACAGCCATGACATACAGTGAAAAGCCACACACCCACCTTCCCAGAGGCACTCAATGAACATTTACCCAAACAGCACAGACCAGCAAGGCAGACACCCACTCAGACACCACGACATGGCACATGCCAAGGGACACATATTTAACCTACACAGTATGCCCCAACCTAAGCTCCTAAGGCTAATTACCTTGCACAATACAGTGATCATGGGTAACTCAATACTGAGGCACACACATCCCACTCACTAAGTTGAATATGGAGCATTTAACAGCCAAATATCTATCACATGCCAGCATCTAACACATGACAGCCAGTTATGTCACTCCACAACAAGTATGAATATCACTCCATATCCATGTGGGTGTAAATGATTTGGGACACACCTCTTTGGACTACATGACAGGAGACATGGTTGAACTCTCAGATTATGCAGTCCAGGCAGGTGTGACAGTAGGCCTGGGCAGTGTACTGCTGTCACCCAGAATTATGCTGTGGTACTATCAACAGCTGATTGACTGCAACCTTGGCGTATGTGTTATGTGTCATTCACAGGGGATCCAGAACCTCTCTGCTTTGGATGATATGATTGACAGAACCCAATGACTTACCATGGATGTCCTACATCTGTCACTGCTGGGTTGCCAGGTAATGGCTAAGTGTCTTGCCACCCCCTATGGTTCCTTATAGGTTCATAGGTTCATACTAGGCTATCTGCCCTAGGGCATTTATAAGCCTAGCCAGAGTGTGTTTGGCTTTCGCCACCCATTTTAAATTAATTTTGCTATGCCCTTTTCCGAGGCTAGTATACTGTGCCTCTGTCTAACAGTGACACAGAAGTGATACCCTGGGTAAACCTACGATCCCCCATCCACTCATCAAGATTCCTCTTGAAGAGAGTCAATGAGGGACTCTGCTTAACCTGGACTGATATTTTATTCCAGAGTGAAGGGAGCCTCTAGTTTATGAATCTGTCCCTCCAGCATGTCCTATTTATTTCAGTGCTGAGGTTCAAGTCTCTCGAGCACGTAGCTCGATGGGATTTGGATTTTCTGAGGTGCAGCATGTCCATTAATTCCGGGTTGGACATGGCTTTATACGTCAGGCACAGATCGCCTCTGAGCAGGTGGTATGCCACTGAGTAGAGCTGGAGTTTCTTTAACTGGACAGCATATGGCATCTGTTTGAGCCCTTTGATCCTCTTGGTGAGGTACTTTTGGGGTCTTTCCAGTTGCTGCAGGTGTCTGGTAAGGTACATCCCAAAAGGGACATTGTACTCAATTATGGGCCTGATGAGGGATGAGTAAAGAGGCACGATGACCTCCCTTGATCTAGATGTGAATCCCTTCATGATTAGGTGGGCTATATAAAATGTTTTTCTAACCACTTTGGCCACGTAGTTGTCAAATGAGAGATTGCTATCAACTTGGGTCCCCAGGTCCCTAATTACTTCTTCCATACTTAATGGATTACCACCTATGTGGTAATTTGTGGGCACTTTGTTTTTGCCAAAGGGGCCATGGCTCTGTCACCAGTTGTCTGTTTCTATGAGGCACTTTTGGAGGATGCTTGTGCCGACTGGAGAGTCGATTATGGCACCTAGTTTGCAGTCATCTGCGAACTTGGTCAGCCACAGTCCTTCCGTGTTGGCCTGTACCTCCGAGATATATATACCAAACAAGAGAGATCCCAGGACTGAGCCTTGTGGGATGCCACTTGTAACTGGTTTGGAGTTTGAAATGGCTCCAGCAATTCTAACCATGTGGATTCTGTCCTTGAGCCAGTTTGCAACCCATCTAGTGACATAGGGGTTTATATTTAAGCTGGTGAGCTTATCTATAATGCCCAAGTGGGGTATTGTATCGAAGGCTTTTGCGAGGTCCAGGTAGGCTGTGTGGACCACCTTCCCTCACAATGGCCTTGGTGACTGTTTCAAAGAAATTGACCAGGTTTAAGAGGCAGGATCTGCCCTTAAAGCTGAACTGGGTAGGATCCAGTGTCTGTAGGTCCCCAATATCTTTATTTATGAGGTCCATGATGATCCTTTCCATAGCTTTGCAGACCAAGCTAGTCAGGCTTATGGGGTGATAGTTTCCAGGATCCATTGAGGCACCACCTTTGTGGAGAGGGACCACTGTTGCTGTACGCCACTCTTTGGGTACATAACCTGTAGTAAGGCTGAGATTGAATAGTAGTTTTATGTTTGGGTTTAGCTCTTCTTGGAGTTCATGTAGACAGCCGGGACACCATCTGGTCCCATTGATGCTGTGTTTTTGCTTTGGAGAGCGGCTCTTACCTGAGCATCTGAGATGTCAGGGGCAGCACTCTGCTGGGATAGATATTTGCCCTTTGGTGGGAGGGGAGAAGTTTGTGCTGAACCTGTCAGCTAGGATGTTGGCAATGTCTGTGGGTTGGGTGTATTTTTTGTCATTTTGGACTAATTCTGAGCATATCTGGGAATTCCCACCCAGGTTCTTAACATAACTAAAGAAAGCCTTGTGATTATCCTTAGTGTCCTGTGCAATTTTTCACTCGAATCTGGCCTTAGACGATTTTATGAGTGCCCATAGTTTTTTGCTAATATTGATCAGAGATGCCTTCCCTTTTTGGGATTTTGCTCTATCATGTAGTAGTTTCCTCCTTCTATTGTATAGTTTGTTTATGGCTGGGGTCCACCAGACAGGACGTCTGCCTTTGGAGGATTGGGTCTTGGTTTTATTTGGAATTTCATGATCCATGCATTCCTGAAGGTGTTAATAGAATGCGTTTATAAAGGATTCTGCGGGTTGGGCCGTATTTTCCACAGGCCCAGGGGCTTTGAAGGGTTCCACCTCGGTTTAGAGGAGTGTGAAATTTGCTTTAGAGAAGTTTTTCACTGTGGTTTTCTGGGCAGGGGGCGGGGTCGGGATGTGAATATCCAGTGAGATTAGTTTATGGTCTGATCTTACCAGTGAGGGATACACTTCTGGTCTGGAGCATAGAGTCCCCATGTTGGTGATGATCAGGTCCAGTATGTTTTCCCCACTTGTGGGAGTGGTAACAAGTTGTTCCATAGCATTTGAGTGTATAAATTCTAGAAACATTTGGGCTAGGGTGTTGGAGCTAGAGTAATGCTCCCAGTCTATGTTTGGGTAGTTGAAGTTGCCCAATATAATGGTGTTTGGAGAGACCATCATATTTTCCAGTGTTCTCAGGAAGGCCGAGTGGGGTTCCTGGTTTTGGGAGGGTGGTCTGTAGCAGGCTATAAACTGGAAGGCAGTTTTACCCACTGTTAGTTGCACATGGATAGTCTCTGATGCTTCGTGCTGTGCCACCAACCTGGAGGTGTGGGTATCTTTGACGAATATTGATACTCCCCCTCCTTTTGTGGTTCGGTCTAAGTTTTGGGGCCGAAAAGCATGGTATGAGGTATAACCTGGTAGTGGCTGGGGTGTTCTCGGGAGCCTTGAACCAGGTTTCTGTTACTGCACAGATATCGATGTTCTCCATGCTAAGGAGAGTTTCGAGAGCGTGCATCTTGAGGTTTAGACTTCTGGCATTGAGTAGCACTACTCTTAGTTTCTTATCCCTTGTGATACCTATGGAGGTGGGTTTGTCTTTTGAGCCTTGCCTAAAAAAGGCACTATGGGGGTAGCAAGAGCCTTTGATAATATCTGAAAGCCCAGGGGTGATAGGTGCAAGCCGTCCCTAGCGAAGCATTGTGGCTTGTCGAGCATGTCATCCCAGGCTGACAGGTATCTAGTATTCCTAATGTTATTACCACCATAACAGCTACAAATGTATGCAATCTGAGGGTCATGCTGCTCAACAGTGGACATCTAACTGTCAGGATGCAGTCACAAATAGCAGTCATTGGAGTGGAGGACTCATGTCTGCTGTAATGGAGAGGTGGTTCACAGCAGCAGATAGCAGACCTGCATTATCAGGCTATGACGCATTCCACAGCTTTCAGCCCCCAAACATGGACCACACCACACCTCCACAGGTGGTGTTGTCTCCATATTCATTATGGATAGGAACACCTCCAGACTAGTATCCCATCATAATGCATTGGAGATACTTCCAATACAACTGCCTTGTGGTAATAGTGCAATCCAGACCATAGCCTGCTATGGGTCCACATCTATGTCCCTAGAATGTCAATGCACATTTCTCAACACCCTGCCATCTATGATGGTCCAACGCAACACTGACATAGTACGAGTCTTCAGCTAACCCTCCATCACCTGGGGAATGTAGCCAAGTGCCAGTACAGTGGCCCAACACTTCTGGGATTCATTTCCATTGCCCTAGACCAGCTCATACTGACACCTGGTAGAGGATGCAACAACCTTGACCTGTGTTGACCACTTAAATATGGGACTGTTGCTAATCCACAGATGTCAATCCCTGCATGGTGAGATTCACCCAGGCTGTAATCAACATGGAACTCAACATGTCAGCCACACCCCCCACAAAGATAACCACCTGGCAAAACCTCTCCAAAGCTGACTTTGCAGCCATGAAAACAGGGGTGGATGTCTTCACTGCACCTATGGCAATGGGAAATAGCTGCATGACTGTGGACTCACACACATAGGCACTGTACAAACAAGTACATGAATGCATGGTTACTAGCCAGAGCCAACAGAACTCAGACACTGCCCTCCAAACACTGGGAGACAATCTGATGGTCCCCTGCCATTACTAAAGTGTACATCAGAAGGAGGACACTGTTGCAGAGAAAGGTGGTGTCCCATGACTTTTGAACTCCCTTATTAGCCTCAAACACAACTTTGGATCCCTCATGGAATCCCCGACAGGCATCTATGGCAGCAGAGATGCAGCAGACACTAGCGACAGTCACAACAGCCTTTGGTAGTTACATCAACAACTTCCAGAGCATTAAACACAAGTGCTGCGAGTTACTGCACAATGCTAATACCTATCCTGAGACAACAGATATTGGCCACAGTCTTGGCAACACATTCAGTGCCAGCTTTACCCCTCTCTTCCCCCACAATTGAAGTGCTGAGTGAATGTGTTCTCACATGCAGTATCCCATTTCCATTCTAGGTGTCTGTGTGTCACCAGGATGTGGCCCTGCAGCAAGGCCATGGGGTATGGCAGCGTGGTAAGACATCCACCATGTCATAGGCAGGATACAGTATGTGCACAGTAATCCCCAGTCTGTAAAGCAGTGATTGCATATGCCTCACAGATTATAGGGCTGAGGGTTGTACATAGGTATATGTTGATTTATATCATCTGTTGTAGAATGGAGAATGGTACATGTTCTGGTTTGGAAACACCTCCAACTGCTAATAACCACAGCCACAGGGAATATTCATCAACCAAACACACTGGGATTACTATTCACACACACACACACAAACACACACACACACACACACACACACACACACACACACACACACACACACACACACACACACACACACACACATTTGCCAGTACTGAGATCCATAGGTTCATTGCTTCATAGGTGTGTAGTAGGTGAATGGGTCTGAAGGCTCTACAAGGCTAGCCCAAGGCAATACACTGGCATCAGACCACATGAAAATAATCCCCAGTGTGGCTCAGGAGTATAGTCACTGGAGTGGTCCCCAGGGGATGGGTATTGTATTCCCCATCCACTCATCCAGATTTCTATTGTGGGTGGCCAGTGATGTGCACTGCTTCCCATGTATGTGAATTATATTACATAACATGGACAGTGTCTGAGTTGTGCACATGTCCCACATGCATGTTCTTTGAAGTGTGGAAGTGTGCTTGAGGTCTCTGGGGAATGTTGTGTGGACAGATTAGTATATTCTGATGCAGCAATCCTGACCTCCTTTGGTGAAACTTGGCTATGTAACTGAGGTAGTAATTGCACCTACATTGACAGTATTATATGGGTATTCATTGGAGTTATTGGCATCTGTCCATACAGGGCATGTGTATAAGGCATGGTATTCTCTTTGTGGGGTATGTTTGCAGACTCCACAGTTGTTGCAGGCGTCCAGTGAGGAACATGGCAAAAGGGCATCTGTACACATTGATTGGGCTACTGAGGGGATGGATCAGGGTGTCATGTCCTTTTACTTGCTGGATAACACACACTCAGTCAGGAGATGTAACACATCAAAGTACATTCTGATGTAAATGGCAATGTTGTGGTCGACAGGCATGTAGTCCACTGTAATCACACCATGGGTACTATCTGTGAGGCAATATGCAGGGGAACTACCGATATAGTGGTTGTTTCCTAGCCAAGTGTGTGTTGTGTATTATTCGTGGGTGGAGAGTGGTCTCTGAGTATTAGAAGGGTTGCCTATATTGTTCACTAATCCATACTGTCACATAGTCATTGCACATGGCACTAGACATTCAGGGCTGTAGATTGTCTACACCAACCTCTACAGTGTTTGACAACTGTCGTCCTTGTAATGTGGACACTGGGACATATACTAGGTCCTCAACATAATAATTTAGCAAAACCCACCCCCTAATAGATCCTGTTATTACACAATCACACCAACCCCCACACAAGATACTGATGACAGACACACACACACACACACACACACACACACACACACACACACACACACACACACACACACACACACACACACACACACACACACACACTTGCCAGTACTGAGTTTCAAAACCCTACCTAGCTATGTATTGCTACTACAGTGTTATGCATTTATCACATGCATCACAGAGCTTATAAGATGAATGTTGTCCCAAGGTACTTCTAAGGTGAGGAACATCACCAGCCCTTGTAAATACTGGCATTGGGTGATGTAGTGGGTGACAGATTCCACAAAATATTTTACTCTACACACACATTTACATGTGCCAGGAGTGAGGTTCAAACCCCTATCTAACTATCTTTTTGAACCATTATGTTACGCATTTACCACATGCACCACTGACCTTACATGGGTTAGGGTTGCCAACAGGTGCTTCTAAGGTGAATGATATCTGCAGGACTGCTAAAGTCAGGCAATGAGATGTGTACTGGGTATAAATGGGACCAAAATCTTTGAGGTACAGACATATATACGTAGACATGTACACACACAAACACTTGCCAGGAATGAGATTCAAACCCCTACCTATGTAGATATTGCTACTACATTGCCCCACATTTATTGCATGCGCCATGGAACTTACATGTGGAGAGCTGTGCAAAGGTATCTTTAAAGGTGAGTGACATCAGCAGCAGTGCTAAAGGAGGGGTAAGGAAAGTGTTGTAAGTGTGAATGAACACAAAATCAGGTCTCTACAAGGATACACACACTCTCTCACACAAACACTCACATTTACACAGTTGCCAAGGTCAGGATTGGAACTCCTACCTAACTAGTTTGCTACACTATAATATTACGCAGTTATCGCAAGCACCACGGAGCTTATATGTTGGAGAGCTGTGCACAGGTATCTTTGCAGGTGAGTGACATCAGCAGCAGTGCTGAAGGAGGGTAAAGAAAGTTTAGTGAGTGTGATTGGCCTCAACCACATTCATCTAGAAACCCACACACACACACACACACTCATACACAACTTTACATTTGACAGGACTGAGATTACAACTGCTACATGGATATTTATTTGTACTGTAGTGTTACACAGTTATCATAAGCACCACTGAGACCATAGGGCTGAGGGTTAACCAAAAGTATTTCTACAGTGAATGACACCAGCACATCATGTGATATAGGCCAAAGGGATGTGTAGTGGGTGGGACAGGCCTCATAATGGGATTATGTCTGTTGCTGTCTGTCTTTCTCTTCCCCACTTCTCAGTATGTGTATGTTTGACATATTATATTATGTTGGCCTTAGATATGTGTAAGTATTCCTATCAAATGTGTGTGTGTGAAGTATCAATGGTGTACAATTTGGTGTGTGTGCATGAACAGCTGCGAATAACCGATATCTGTAGTCCACTGTGTTGTGAGACATAGGCTTCATTTCTCTAAGTGTAGGAGCATGCCCAGTATGACCTTCTATATTGAGTGTGTGCATCAATTCCAGGGAGGGTTGGACTCCAGTTCAGGGTTTTGTGTGCTACAGCTACACCTAGCAACCTGTTTCTGCAGGATATCTGTAAATAGGTTGCCAATATGGAGACACAATGAGCTTAACAGAAGGGGGATGCTGTAACTATTGCTGTCTGTGCTGCTTGTGTGATATGTTTGGTAGTAACATAGATTTTCTGACATATGTACTGTTTTACACTGTGATGTGTCATGTCATCAACTACTGACAGTTATCATTCTTTGCTCACAGTTATTTACCGGGAAATGCAAGATGAATGAAGCTGAGACCAATATTCTGAGGCATATAGACTACATATTCTGGCACACACCTGCCATTGTGGAGGGGTAGCTACAGACAATAGACTGCTGGTTCTGTGTAAGTGGTCCAACACCTTGTTAGTATGCTGGCTGGGGATCTCCTCCTTGTGCTTTTCTCAACTTCACAGACTGGCCATATCCTGCTGGGGCCATACCTCTCAGCTGTACAAATACACCCAGGTTATCCAGAGGCAGAACTCATATATCTGGTCAGTTTACCTTTATGTTGTGGTTTACAAGTGGTTTTGTGGCTATTCATTCATGGGTTTGCAGTCGGGAGTAGTATGGGCGGACATTAGAGTTTCAGACTTCACACACTCCATGACATCCATGCTTCTACACCCCCCTCTGTTATTCTCTCCTCCACCTAACATTACGTAAGCAATATCTCAGAGGTATCCCTATAGTTTGACCTTTATCCCAGTAGTATATATGGCCTGATCCACAGTCCTTGCAGTAGGACATGGGGAGGCATGCTACTGGCATTTGTCAACATGACCTTGCATTTGTTTTCTGTTTACTGTGTTAGGTTGTTAGTTGGGATCCCCTGACATTCTGTACATTGGCACTATGGGTGAGGCATGGGCCTTTGCCAGAGGACTGTAGGCCATTTGAGAGCGCTGTGGGTCATCTGTTACTACATTTCTACATGAGATTGTGGGGGTGCACACCTGCAGACTTTGACATTTGAAATTACTGTACTGGTATTTTTGGTTACTCTGTTGGCTTTCCTTTCATATTGTATTGTGACCTATCAAACAGACAGAAGGCATATCAGTAGAGTACACATGTTAGATCTTAATGGCATATATTTCAGTTTCAAACTTTTTACCCATCATAACTAGAATGCAACTGCCAGACCTGTTGTAGTATGTCTGTGTAGGTCTGATGGGGGGCTGTTCACCATTGCCATCATTTGGGGGCCTTGGTCCAGCCTTTCTTCATGGTCATCTACACCTGTCCTGCTGGGTGAGGATGGTGGTGGGTATGTGACCTTCACAGACATCCATGCATGTGACCTATTGATACCCATGGTTCTTTGGGCCATCACATGCACTGCGGTGGGGTTGTCACCTTGTGTAGTGCTGCCTAGTATGTTGACACCAGTATTTGTTATGAATTCCTGCTGTCCCATACAGCTGTCTGCTGCTATCCCATTCAGTCACCCAATTCCCTTACATGTTTGCATCCATATTATGCATACAAATATGAGAACATACTACTCCATTCAGTAATTGATAGGAAGAGTGACTTACCTTGTTGCTGGGCCAGTATTGAGGACAGTGCTGGAGGGCTGACTATGTTGGATGCACATAGTACACTCCCTATACATGGTAAAGCTCAGCTAGTGTCATGTTTGGCATCCCTTTTATTGTATGCATGAGTCGGAGAGAGGCATCAGTCCCTGGGTCCCTACAGTGTCAGTGTGTGTGCTATGCGTTGCCTCTTTGCCAAGGCCTGGGCATACTGTGTACACCTCCTTCTGCCTACAGAGGCAGGCTCAGGATGTTCCTCCTCCGAGTCTGTCTGTGCCTGTGCTGGCCTTGGCAATGGTGGGGGGCTGTGTGGCCCTGCCCCATGCTGTTCCTGCTGCAGCCATTTCCACAGGATCATGTTGTGTAGCATGGCACATACTATGAACATTTGTGTACATGTAGCTGGAGAGTATTGCAAGGCTCAACCGGATATCTCAAGGCAGCAGAACCATGACTTGAGCATCCCAAACACATGCTCTACAATGATCCTGGTTTGTGCATGTGCCTCATTATGGTGTTCTTGTTCAGGTGTGTGTGCATTTCTGATGGGTGTCATCAGCCACGGCTCCAGTGCATAGCCAGCATCCCCCACTAGATGGCCATATGGGATGTCCCCCTGGCAAACACCTGATACAGCTGTGAGCGATGCCAGATGTGGGAGTCGTGATAGCTTCCAGGGCTGCCAGCACACACATTCATGATAATGCCCTGGGCATCACAGATGGAGGGGAAGCCCTTGTGGTTTATGTAGACTCTGCCCCGCTCAACAGGTGGTGTTTTGATGTGGATGTGCATGCAGTCTATAGCACCAACTACCTCAGGGTATTCTGCTATATGGTGGAAGAGACGCACATGTCTGGTCAGCGCCTCATGGGCAGTGGGGAAATATATGTGCTCATTGGCTTGTTGTGTCATGGCATCCAGGAACTGGTGGAATACCCTGGATGCTGATGCTGGTGAGACCCCCATGATATCCCCAGTTGGTCTTTGGAAGGTACCTGTGGCTAGTATTCTTAAGCCTAGACATACCTTGGTATCCACTGGGATGGGTTCTCCTCTATTAGTTCCGTGTGTGAGGCATGGCCGGCACAGCTCAATGATTTGCTGTAGAATGTCCCTGTCCATCCTATAGCACTCTACTATCTCCAGCTCATGTAGGCCCTGGTAGGTTACCCTGGGTCTGTACACTCTTCTCCTCCTCCTCACTGTGGGTCGGTTGTCAGCATTCTCCTCCTCATAACCCTCAGTCTCTAGCACATATTAATGGAGTAAAGCAGCAGCAGCCTGTAACCTTTTTATTTAGTTTTGCCAGTTAAAAATCCCCTGTCTGTGTACACCAGTGGTGTAGAGTTTGTGGGAAAAAACAGTCTGTAGAGTGATTGCATAATTTATATTAGTGTGTTGGGCTGCTGCATGTGTAATTAGTTGATTCTGATACATTCCACCTGCCAGCTATGCTAGTTCTCCTTGATTGCCTTCCTAGTGCTGTTTCCCCTTCCCAGTTCCTCCCTATTTAAGCCCCGAGGCATGCTGCGCATACCCAGTGCTCAAATGTAAACAACACTGCCATTTCCTCTTTTTTTTTTTTTTTCTTTTTGTTTAAATCCCGGTGCATGGCACGCACACCCGTTGAGGCTATATACACAGTGCTTAGGCACATCTGACACACCCCTTTCTTAGCTGCGTTTAAGGGCAAACACGGGCCACACAGCTCCAATGAGCTTACAGCAAGCATGACACACCCCCTTATGAAGTCATTCAGCTCTTACACTTGCACTATTGTATTGCTGCACCTACACGGTTTGGTACAAGCTGACACTTTGAAGAAATCTGTGATTCAGTATAACTCACCTCATTTGCATACCCCAGTGTGTAGGTCATTAGTTACTGCACTTAAACGGACCCTTTCCCCTCGACAACCAGTGCTCCCTGGTATTGTTTACATTCTGCATGTCATTGACTATAACAGCAAAATGCAGAATTAACTTAGAATTGACTTTTCTCTTTTTTTTTATTTTCGGCATGATCCTGTTTGTGCGTCACTGCCCTAAGCTTAAACGGCCGAGATCAGTCAAAAAAAATTTAAAAAAAAAAACGAAACTGTTTTTAATGCCAATGGCCTTATATTTGGCCATTGGCATGTGTGTTTGACTGTATAGTTATCCCCTTTGGGAAAAAACATGTACCCGTGAATTACCATATAGGTGGCAGTACACTAAGCACCGAAAGTGTGAGAAGAGACTTATTGACACAGGTGGACAGTGGTCTCACCTTCGATAACCACATCACCACAACAGTCAGGAAATCCTTCTATGTAGCACACCTCATCACGAAGGTCTTTTCATCCAGAAAAAAGAAGGTCATTGTCCCACTGTACTCATCCTTCATTAGACCCATTATAGAATACAATGCCCCATTTGATATGTACCTCTCAAGACATCTGCAACAACTGGAAAGGCCACAGAAATACCTCACTAAAAGAATCACAGGCCTAAAGCAGATGCCCTACGCTGACCGCCTTAAAAAACTCCAGCTATACTCTGTCGCATATCATCTGCTCAGAGGCGATCTCTGCTTAACATACAAGGCCATGTCAAACCCAGAGCTGCTGGACATGCTACACTTAAAGAAATCCCAATCCCTCAGAGCCACACGCTCCAGGGATCTAAACCTTGTCATCACAATAAACAAAACATGCTGGAGGGATAGGTTCCTGACCCAGAGACTCCCCAGACTCTGGAATAGATTGCCCATACATGTCAAGCAGAGTGCCTCTTCAGCCCTCTTCAAAAGGAACCTTGATGATTGGATGGGAGAAAGAAAATTCACCCCAGGGATCACATTAGTCACCCTGCTAGACAGGGGTCCAGGGAAGTAAATAGTGTGGGAAGAAATAGCCAGGGAATTGTTATGGCTAGGCTTGTATAGGCCTAAGGGCTGATAGCCTAGTACCAACCTATGAACCTATAATACATGCTTTCCATGAGCTGTCCTGCCTCCGTTTGTTCAGATGCAGAAATGTATTCAATTACTAACTGAATACATTTCTGCTCTGACTCTGTTTCTACACAGAGTCCGGCCAGCTTCATGGATCACAAAATCACCTCATTTGCATGTTTTTTTTACCAGCAGATGAGGTGATTTGCATCTCGCACAGCTTTCCATACAGGTACAGTCTAGGGCCGCTCATGCACATGAAAATGGCATGTACCTGGATCACAAAGTGACCATTTTCCATGCAGGAGTGGCTACACTGTTCCTGCATGGAAATCAGCCATTTGTGAATCTGGGGGATATTCTATTTATGCTTTAAATGAATGGATAAGTGAATGTTTTTTTTTTTTTATGAGGAATTACATAATGGGGCTTTAAAACTAATTTTTTTTAAAGATTGCCAAAAAAGGAAATCAAAAATTGTAGACCAATTACATTACATAATACAGATTACAAAATAATGATGAAAATATTACAGAAGAGAATGGACAATAAATTGAGAGAGATACTAAAAAACAGTGTATATGGCATAAACAGTAAAGAATGCGAAGAATTATTAATGATTGTGAGAAAGATTATTGATGTTATTATATACAGGACAGAATAAGTTAAACTTATAGTAGAGAATATTAGTAAAGAATTTGAATCAATAGAACATAATGTATTATGTAATGTAATGAAAGAGATGATATAAGTAATAAAAATAGAAAAGTTTTTATATCAGCCTATGAACATAATAAAGTAACAGTGATGGTTAATGTATGGTTAATTAGAGGAATACACATAAAATGTGGTATTAGGCAAGGATGTCCAATGAGTAGATTTTTGTTTGCTTTAATTATGAATTTGTTAGTAAGTGAAGTGACATCAAAACTGAAAGATGCTGAATATGTGATGAGAGATAAAGTAATAATTCCAGTATGTTTAACTTGTAGCAGATGATATAATTCTCATCGCTAAGAATAAATTCTGGTTGAAAGAGGTTATCTTTTGTATGAATGAATGATATAGGCATGATATTAAATAACAATTAATGTAAATGACTGGGTAATGTAGTTAAAATAACAGGAACTTCTTTCTTAATGACTGAAATATTATTAGAAATAATATTTGGAAGTGCAGGGATTAGTAGATTGCAATGGGAGGATTTAAAAAAGTTATAAGAGAAATATGCACCTTATGAGGATATATAAATTATCCTTTAAAAATAAAGTATATTTGATAAATTCATTATTAATGGAAACATAGCATATCTATCAAAAGTGTATATGATCCTGAAAGTTTTGAAAAAGAAGTCTTACAGGTTATTTTTTCTTTTATTTGGGGTTCTAGGTTAAATCCATTTAAAAGAAGAACTTCGTATATGAATGAAAATTAAGGATTAGAGTTATTAAATCCAGTTGATTATTCTGCTTCTCTGAATTTATATGAAATATTAAGTTGGATAAAAGAGGATAGTAAGATTTAGCAGTCAACATATTTAAATTCAAATACAGAACATTTTGAGAACTGATAAAAGAAGGAAAGAGAAAAAAGAGAATATAAATGAAGAGATGAAAAATTTAAGAAGATATATTATCATGTAAACTAAACCTTAATGATATAGAAAAGAATAGAAGAATATGATATACAAATATTATGATAAAGTACTATTTTGTGAACCCATGGCATAATTTGTCTGAAGAAATAGTAAAGGCTATACAAGTAAGAAAAATAGTGTCATAAATTCATAGAATGTCAAGATTTTTATGATGACTGGTAATAAATTACTATTAAAAGCTAATATGCCTTATGAACAGAAACTTGAAAGCACATGCTTACTTAGTGGGAAAGAAGAATATGCTGAACTTTTTTACTTGTAAAAGAGAATCAAAGTTATGGAAAAATTTATATGAAGACAATTTTCTTGAAAATGTTAATGATATGAAAATGGTAGATATGAATATGATTCTGTATGAATATTAGAGAAATAGGAATAAGGAGCATGTTAGGAAAATAAATAAGAAGTTATTTTTTGTAGTATAGGTTATATGGAAAGAAAGATTAAATTAAAGTTTGTTTAATGGAAAATGAATATTGGCAGTTTTAGTGTGCAAAATTAGATTATGGTTGTGGAAAAAGAATAGGAGTCACATAAGAGGAATGAGGTCTCTTAGGAAAATGTTTTTAAACATCAATATGTAAACAAATATAGATTCATATGAAAGAAGTGATTTTTGTAAATATGTAGATATGTATATTTGTAAAAAGTGTTTTGTATATATTGAAACCCCCCTACTCTTTTTATAGGTGCCATGGGATCTTTTACATCCAGTCTGAGGTACCATCAACTCAAGCAGATGGGGATCTTGGTTGAATATGTCATCTGTAGGGTGGCACAATCCTGTAGTACACTATCAACAATTCAATCACCTGGAGTGGGAATAGAATCTACATCATTTTGGTTTTCCAGCATAAGTTATGTCTTATGCCTTCCTTGGTTAGCATGAATATGGAACTTTTTATGGATTTATTTGATATTCTGGTGATGCAGTCTCTATAGCAAGCTTCTGTGTATTTCCTTGTCCAGCCTTGGTCTAACCTGAGGTCACTATGTTACTTATGATTAACTTTCCTACCAATTCTTCTCATATATAGGTCACTGCCTTTTGAAATACTTCCAGCACTAAGTCATTCCAAATGGCACAAGGAAAAAGCTATAACACCCTAACACATTTCAAAGGTACACAGCATGGAGTTTTAGTGATCAAGGTTAATTTACTAAAACACATATTTATTTCTAAAATAAAGAAGTACTCAGCCTTTGTCATCAATGTGACCACTTTTATTACAGTCTTTAGGAAGTAATTCTCTTTTCTAATACCTTTATTAAGATCCTGGAAGAATCAATAAAAAATCTTATTTTATTTGGTGTAATGATTGTCACCATGATGCTGACCCATTCAGTTGGCTATGATCTACATTTGTTCCACACACTTGATATCTGCTTAAATCTGAGGCTTACTGTTGTGGACATCCTTTTGGGAACATGAATCACAGGCGCCATTTTGGGTATATCATTTTACTGTATTCTCCAGGTAGCCATTCTGAGCTTTGTGGCTTGCAAAATATCCACAATAGCTAACATCCTAGTAGTTCCAATGCAGGGTATGCATTTGCCCTATTAGTGACCCAAGTTCAGGAATAGACTCTGGTTGATGGTAAGCCTGACTGAGGGAGATAGGATGGAGCAGCTGATGACCAGCTCTCCTATCACAGAGGAAATGTTCAGGGAACAAAATGAATGTACAACCCTTTGCGTAGGCCAGGAGCATTGTACAACATCTCAGGGTAAATGGATGGTAGTGACAATGTCCTCACATCATTGCACTAGCTGACCCCTGAGTTGGAAACTTGAATGGCTGCTGCAAGGATGATGGCTCCCAGCTCCATCATACAGTTACCCATTGGGTTCCTCACTCACTCTCTCACTGACTAAATTTTATTTATTTATTTATTTATTTATTGACCAGAAAGTCCAACTGGGTCAGAGGCCCATTTTCAGTGGAGACCCAGGGAGAAAAGCTCCAGACATTAACAAAGTACAGTCATAAAGTACAATAATAAAGTACATAGTTTTTTTTAAGTAGGGACAATAACAAGATATTAAAATAAAACATATATGGTGTGGCCATATATTAGTAGTACTAATACATACAATCATAATAAGGCTTCCATGGTTTGCATATATGAGATAAGTCACATTTGTTAGTGTTTTGTAGAGATCAAGGTTAGTGTACTGTGGAGTCAGGAGGCCCATCTGGTGAAGGGTTTCGTCTGTGCATCCCCATAAAGGAGCCATTGGGGTATCTGGGGCTGGCCAATCATGGAAGCCAGGGGATATAGCCAGAGACCATGTGGGGCTGAGGAGAAAAGTGAAAAACAAAATCTATGATGATATCTCAGATCCCATCTGCAACCTTTCTGCCTTGCACCATGATTCTATGAGCTTATTGTGCAGTTGTCATGCTGATTGTGGCCACTTTGAATGCTGCTGTTGTTGTTAGCTCTGTGGCACTACAGATTAGACTCTCTAATACTCTGCATCTGAGTCTGTACACTATGGATTTATCCTTACCCAGATACTCAGAGGTCAAATCACCTAGTGTATTAGCTTCCATAATTGTACAATATGAAGCAACAGTAATTAGTTCTGACATTTGTGTACACATTTTAATACACTGTGTTCCTCTGATAAAAGTATGTGTCCTGAATATGATAACTGAGTGAACACAGGGCAGTCCAGTATGCCTTTTACACCAAGTACTTTAAATGATTTCTTATTCAGTTTGTTGCACACAGCACCCATATCAAAGATCAAATTCTGCATAAACTGTGGAGTCAGATAATGTGTTCTTTAACACACTATAGGGTATGCTTCAGGAATTCATTTGTTGTTCTGTCATATCCAGGTATGTTAGACTCAATCTGTTTGCCAGATGTTCTATAATTCTAATTCTATAAGTATTCCTTGTGAGTGAGTCATCCATATGACATCAGGTATATGGAATAGCTTAGCTGGTAGATGCCTTAAAATCCATTCACTGATGTCCATTTATCATCCAAAAATCACCTTAATCTATATACTATTCTAAGGAAATTTTGGTTAAATAATGTTATCCCTGTTAATGCTTAATAATTACACAACTTCAAAGAAATACCTAGGGAAATGCACTGTGGATGAAAGGGGTGAGTGATCTGAAAGGTTTGAATGAAGAATTATAGGATTTTGAAATGGTACCTACACTGAAAGGAAAGAGAATACAGTATACACGTGGTGTTTTGCCAGTCCATTTGTGTCACTTCACTGTCTTTCTATGAAGTGCTACATAAGGACATTTCCTCCCAAATACACAGATCAGAAACAGCACTCTCAACTATTTGAAGTTTAAGAAAGGAAAAGAGATCATGCAGTGGAGACCAGTTGCACAAAAACAAGTATTCTCAAAGATCAGGAGAATGAATATTTTTGAGATAGACCAGAAGGGACTTTGCTGCAGTACAGAGTTGTTGGCCCATTGGAATAGGCCTGTAGCAATTATTACCTGCTAATCTGTGTAAATAAACCACACAAAAAGTCAAAAAATAAAATAAAAGGGAAGTTCCATTAACATAGGCAGCATAAATGCAGGCCTTAAATCAATCACTTAAGTGCATTTTTTTCCGGTGAAAATAAGCTAATAACCTAGTAATGAGTGACAATCTGTTAAATCAGTGCAATAATGCAAACATTTATTATTGTTGTGTTTATTGTGTCTATAGAATGTTGTGTATTATTGTCATGCTAAATGTAGTCTATGTTTTGTATGCACATTAAGCCTGAAGAAATGTAATTTCACTCAGTTCACACTTGTGTGAATCGAAGTGACAATAAAGTTTACTTTGACTTTGACTCTGACTTTTGACTTATCGTCTCCTCCCAGATACACACAAAGATGTTAATTAATACATGTATCCACAACTTAGTTATCTTTTTTTTGTATACTTAAAACAAAATAATTACTTCCCTCCTCCCTGAAGCAAATAAAGATGACAAAGAGCATATGTAGCCACACTTAATTAGATTTTTATGCTCTATTTCATTCAGGGAAGACTCCTAAATATAGACAATATCCATCCCCTTGCTTCTCATGTGATAAAATAACCTATAATGATTCAGGTCTACTTCTGAAACCCAAAATCTCACTTATCTGACTTCCAAAATGCTGAGACAAAAGGGCTGATGACCACACAACACCGATGTCCTGAACACCGACTTTCCACTCCAGGTAGTAACCATTTGGCCATCCTGAAAAAAAATAAAACCGAAGGAAAGCAAACCCATCCATTTGCAAGATTTATTCACTGCACATATGCTAACACAAGAACTTTTGGGTTACCTGCTGGTTATTCATCCAATAAGACCAGTTTTCAGTTGCCTACTTAAAGTACATAAGAGCCGAACTGATCCTCCACTTAGACTGATCGTCTTGGGTAATGGATGAGTCACAGAGCCCTCTTTGATCTGGGTAGAGAAAACATTAAAAGAAGTTGTGTTGAGGGCTCCCACTGTATTGAAAGACAGCACATTTCTTGAAATCCCTTTATGAATTTATTAATACTCAAAACTGAAATAATATGTTGTTATTGGTTCCCATGGATGTAAACAGCCTATTTACTGCTATATCCAATCAATATGGAATTAAAGTGACTAGGAGTTTTATCTCTAAGTTGGGTTTTCTAGATGTTTTCACTGTTCAACGAGTTTGTCTTTTATTACAAATCATTTTAAAGAATAATGTATTTATGTTTAATAATGAGTTTTTTGCCAAAGCCATGGTGGTACAGCGGTAGCGTTGTTGCCTCACATCAAGAGGTTCTCCTGTTCGATTTTTGGCTGGAGTACCTTCTGTGTAGAGTCTGCATGTCCTTCCCACAGTTGAGTGGCCTCCGAAAGACATGTGTGAATGGGCGTGCCTTCGCTGAAGGTTGGGCATCAGGCTAGCAACTCGGCACCATAAAAAAATCTACTGCCAATCATTAGCAGACCAGAGTTCCGCTGTGGCGACCCCTAACCGGGAAAAGCCAGAAAGACAAACAACAATGAGTTTTTTGGCAGTGGTGGGGTGTTGCCATGGGCACACCCTGCTCAAATAGCTATGCTAATATTGTGCTTGCAGAATGGGAGGATCGTCATATTTTTTGTGAAGAGAATGTTTGAATACCCTTATTCCTTTTTATAAAAGATTTGTTGACAATGTTTTTTTCTTATGGGCATGAGACGTGAAGCAACTTCAATGTTTCACAAAATATTTGGAAGGGACTACTGCTTTTCTCATATTTACAATACGTACTTCCGACACTTGCATTTATTTCCTCAATGTTAAATTATCATTTGAAAAGCATGGAGAAATTGAAACATCGATTTTTAGGAAAGATTGCTGAAAAAATACTTTATTTCAGTGTAACAGTATGCATCCGAATCATATCTTTCACAATATTGTAAAGAATCAATTATTGAGAACATCCAGATTGTGCCCCAGTGATATGACATATCAGAAGGAAGTTGCTGGTTTAATTCAACAATTTAAGAAATGTGGATATACTGCTTCAGAAATAGAAAGAGTAGTTAATACAATGAGAGATGAAAGAATGAGAAGGGGACGACCTTGGTTTTCAGCATCATGTGATTATATTAATACACAGACCATACGAAAAAAGAATTCCATGAGGGTAGTGATGAAATATAGCAGTGATATAAGAAGTACTTGAAGGATTATTGAAATAACTGGAAGCTTTTATTGGTTGATGAAAATATTAAGAGAATAGTGGGCAATGAACCATCTTTCTGTTTTAAGAATAATAAAAATCTAAAACGTCTTCTATTCAAGGAAGTGTGTGAATCACAGAAACATGGTATAATATCAAACAGAGGAGGCACATTCCCATGCAGAAGATGCACTGCATGTAAATATATAAATACAACCAATACATTTATTCATCCTACCACTCAGCGATCATACAGACCAAAATTGTATGCTGACTGTTTAACTAAGAATGTTATTTATTTGGCTTCTTGCACTGGATGTTCCTGTTTTTATGTTGGGAAGACCAATAGGGCATTGAAGGAACGTATAGTAAAACATCTTCATGACATTTGACAGAATGTGAAACATAATGCCCTAGGACAACATATTAATATGCAACCAGAGCATAGTTTACGATTTATGGTGTTATGTATATAAAAGTTAACCCATGGGGAGGCGACCTTTTTAATTATACAGAAACTATGGAAATCAAATTGATCACTGACCTTCAGGTGGATAAACAACCTGGACTTAATGGCATAGTCCCCTTAAAGCCAGTATTGATGGGACATAGGTTCCGACACTGAATTTGATTGGTTGATTACATTTATTTAACTTACAGGAAGTGATGTGTTTGTCGATCTGATGAAGGGTTATACCTGAAAGCGAGTATCTGATTTTATTTATTTTATAATTGATTTTACATGAATTTTACATCATTATTGGAATAAAGCATAGTTTTTATGTTTTTCAGCATGGTTGTCTGGCTGGTGATAGTTTACTGCTGTATGCTATAAAATACACAAGTACTTGAAAATACAAAGTGCAGGAAAAAATGGTCTCAAACAGCAAACAGTTGAAACAGTGAAACAGCAAAACAGTATAAAATGGCAAAAACAGTTAAAAGTAGGTGGCATATCAGTAATGCACAGTTTAAAAGTGCAGTAAAGGATGTCTTGTATTTCATTTGGATTAACTCCAGAGATCAGAGACAGCATGCCAATCCTAGAGCAGCTCTTGTAATCTGAGCACAAGCCCTTACAAATGTGCTGCTTAGATACAGGCTAAATTAAGCAATTTTCAAACAAGCTGGCCAATGGAAATGCTCAATACTGAGCCTTATTCCAACAATCTCCAACTCAGATGGGTCCTTGGCTATACTCTTCTGCCACAAGGGTGCAGGGGACCCTCTTAATAGAATTTGTGGAAAAATACATGCAAAATAGTGGAGGAATGAAATTTGGGGGAAGGCATGCATTGAGCATTTATGTAATGTTAGAGTGAATGATAATACATAGAAAGAAAGCTTATGCATACTGCATGAACCATGTAATTATGGTTTGTTTCCTCTTATATTATGAGACAACATAATTATTTTATATGTCCAGATTCAAAAAAAGAAATATGTCTGCACTGACAGATATAACTACAATAGCAACTTTAATGTATACGGGACTAACTGCAGGAAATGCAAAGTATTCTGCATAAGAAAAAGTAAAAACAATTAATCCTCTCAAGATAAGATTGACAAAACACCTCTCAGACATCAGGCTTAAGTATTTCAAGAACAGACTAACTAGACATGCTCAAGTTTGCAGGAAATATGAAAAGTTTGTTTTTCATGTCATTGAGAGACTCATATTGGGCTCATTACAAGGCAATCTAAATGAAAAGCTAGAGAAAAAAAGAACTTGAATGGCAGATTCGACTTAAAGCTTACTGGAAGCCCTTATTCAATCAGACATGCTCTGTTAAGAGCACACTTAAGCTAAAGAAACTGGAAAACTGGTAGTAAAAGTAGTTAATATATATATATATATATATATATATATATATATATATATATATATATATGTTTATCGTGAAAATTTCAAAGGCAAAATAATTTGTGATCAAAAGAATGAACTAAAATTCCAAAAACAAAAACAGCCTAAATATCGAATGTCAGTAACACGAAGAACAACATTTGACGTACTAGACTTCTGGTTTTAAAAAGTCCATATGTCCTTTTACATTTTAGCAGGGGGCAAGACCCCTGCACCCCCTCCCCCTTTAAATTATATATACCAACTCCAAGATCGCACTACAGTGAAGAAAAGGGTAAATTCCCTGATCCTCACTGTACAGTGATCTCCATTCACAATTACAAACTCATAATAATGAATCAAGCTTTACTTTTGTTATTATGATTTTGTATTATTCCAGCTCATCGGCGTTCTGCTTTGAAAACTTACTTTCGGCCACATGATTTTCCAACACAAGCCTTTGCAAACTATATACATACATATATATATATATATATATATATATATATATATATGTGTGTGTGTGTGTGTGTGTGTGTGTGTGTGTGTGTGCCTGTGTGTGTGTATACCTATAGTACTTCATTTTTATGCTTGAATTTAATTTTCATTTTTTTATCTTTAGTACTAAATGTTTAATTGTTTATTTTATATGAACTTTAAGTTAGATTTTTTTATCTTTAGTAGTAAATGTTTAATTGTTTATTCTATACAAGGTTTAAGTTAGATTTTTGATTATTACTTTTACTTCCGTTGCAGCTCTTTTGCTTATATGTGATATCAGAGGATTAATTTAATGTTAAATTGAATTGTTCATAGTATGATACAGTATGCCCGATCAATAGTTTAAACTATTATGCTGGTAAATACTACTTAATGAGTTCTGAGGAAGTCCCTCATTTTATTATTAGAAATGGGTGAAAGCATTTTAAAATAATAATTTTGTGGAGAGCACAAGCATAGACATATGTATATGTGTATTTACTTAACACAACCACATTATGGCGATATATGTGTCTATGCATCTATATATGCATACAAGTATATATGTCTCTCTTGGCTCTTTGAGACTTCCTAAATTCACACACAGTTGATAAATTCTAATTGCATCTCTGCCCTCAGCAGCAGGCAGACTTCTGCTTTGAATTCTGTTAACCATCAGTTTCCTCCCCACTCCCATCACAACATTTTATAAAGTATAGTCCCACTGCCATCTGTTTCATTCTGTATTATATTAACATAAAAATCCAAGACCTGATACCTTTGTCTTATATGACATTATACATAGCACATTGATCAACAGCCAGATACAAAGGGACTTGTACTTACTTAGATAAAGAGTTAACAGCACCAATCATAATAAAGATGGAAACTTTGAATGTACCACTCTTCCAATCACTGTCATTGAATGTGATCTGTGTAAGTGTTCCTAGACAAAAGCCTTCATTGTAATTTACATGGTTATTTATATGGGAAGTATGCATTACTTGTTACTGCTATTGCTATGTATAATTAGATCTGATGAAGCTCTGACAAGGGCTAAAGTGCTCATCTCTTGTTTTAACTTAATAAACTGTAGTCTAAATAAGCAATTCCAACTTGAATCCTTTTTTCTTATTTTGAATAAGAATGCAAAGTGACCTTTGACATGGATCTTACATAAGAAGTTGTGACAATGGCCCATTTTAATAATTTGTATGCTAATATCAAGAGCAGTCATTTCTGTACAAGTTTTCCCTTCATAGCCAGCCTTAGGCATAGGCCAACTAGGCAGCCGCCTAGGGCACCACTCTAGCAGGGGCACTTTTCTAGTATTTATTTGATGTAGGTAGACCAGGATGGGGGCACCAGGTGGTGTGGGACAGGACACCATGGAGCCCTTTTGCCTAGGGCACCAGTTGACCTAAGGCCACTCCTGTTTCCCTTTTTCTTGATTTGTTCTTCCTTAAGGAAAGTAGGTACTACCCTTACGTCTGGAAATGTTATATTGTCTCTCTTATACTACTGCATATGTGCCTATGTCACTTTTTGAAAGATGTCACATTTAATAAAGATGTTACAAAACGAAGAATGCAACTGCCTTATGCACCTTACTGAACAGATATGTGATATCTGTCCATATCAGATTTTCAGGATCTCATGTCTCAGGTTTAATAGTTTTATCAGAAGACAGTGTGCATGTCTCCTGCCCAGAAACTACTCATGGTAGTCTACATCAAAATGAGTTTTATAGCCCTTATACTTAAGTGAAGATGCTGCCATCCATGTCATGTTTAAGATGCTCATCTTCTCTGGAAACTTCAGCTGTCCACTTCACCCACTGTAGTTATAGTACCAGAACAAGACAATACAGTAATGCTGATGGAATGTCATGCCTTTCATATGAAACGCCTTCATGAATTTTGTGGACCTAGACAAGGCGTATGACTGCCTATCTTGGGAAAATTTTGTGGGAGGTGTCTGAATAGTGAGGATTCCCAAGACCACTGATGTATGTTGCTCAATTTATTTACTTCTCGGGCAAGACTTGTGTCTGCATTCTCACTACTAAGTCAGATATGTTTCAGATGGCTGTAGAACTCCATCTAGGACAGGTGTTGTCTCAACTCATGTTCATAATTTTTAAGAACAGGATTTCAAAGCACAGTCACTGTTTGGAGACAGGGATGCCGGGAGGCATACGCACTGTACTGATTTCAGTACAACTTTTTTAGAGGGGGGGTAGCTTTTTTGAAAAGAAAAAAACGTACATATTTAAAGGGTGTTGGCTCCTTTAAGGGCATACCAGCCAGTCGGAAGTGAGCTCACATTATGTCCGGCTGGCTGCGAACGGGAAACCCGCAAATTTGGATTATCACTGAATTGGTGGAAGGCAAGCAAGGGCTCAGAAGAGGTGAGGAAGGCAATCAACGATTGAAAGCATTCAGAAATGGATTATTGGAAGAGGTGTGTGTGCTGGCTGCGAGCAGGAAACTCGTTGTAATTGCAAATGGATTATCACTGACAAGGAAGAGGTGAGGAAGGCAATCAACGATGTGTGTGTCCTGCTGGCTGCGAGCGGGAAACCCGCAAATTTGGATTATCACTGAGTTAGTTGGTGGAAGGCAAGCAAGGGCTCGGAAGAGGTGAAAGCATTCACAAAAGGATTATCAGAAGGTGTGTGTGTGTGTGTGTGTGTGTGTGTGTGTGTGTGTGTCTGTATGCCCCCACATAATACACCTGCTGGCTATAGGTGTTCAGGCTCAAACCCTGTACCTTTGCTTTAGGGTAAGAACAGCCTAAAGTCCCTAACCACCACCACTTCTGAACTTTGTTCAGATTTGCTTTTCTAATGGTTGTGAGCTATGGTGAGAACTGAAGTTGTATTTCTCCCATTATTGTTTTTGATGTTTGTCCAGGTTTTTTGTGCTAAGGTGTGACGTGAGAGCTGAATTTGTATTCCCTCATTATTGGCTTTGTTTGTCCAGGTTTTTTGTGCTAAGAGATTGAGAGCTATCTAAATGATAGCCATTAAGTTTGTCTTCCTCTTTTTCAAACTGCTGATTTAGCATAGTGGTATGTTGCACTGACTATAGTGCATATGGGTCTGGGTTCAAGGCATGCATGGTGATAACACAGCATTTTATTCTAGCAACTTTTCAAAATTATACAAGCAATGTTTAAAATGTGTCCCTGTTTTTTGGGCTTTTGCCCCCCCCCCCTAATAAATGTTGGCTTTTTCAAGATTTCTTGTGCTGCAAAGTTCAGAGATACAGTTGAGTGTCAATATTTTACAAGGAGCTGAGAGCTGCAGGGGAACTTAAGTTTAGTGCTGCTTATGTGGAGTCTGCTTGTACTGTTAATAGCACAACAGGTAGTATACTTGCTTTTGATGCAGAAGGCTGTGGGTTCTTCTCCCACAGTAGGTAGAGGCATTGCTGATACTGTACTGTGTTGTAAAGGGGGGTGGATGCTGTAGTCTGTTTTGGCGAAGATATCTAGTAGTAACTATGAACCTGTTATCAGTTTGCCATCCATTCCCTATTGCAATATTACTAGCGTATCATTGTTTTTAATGCAACATAGGCAATTTATTCCTCAAGGGCAACAGGCACATTATTTGTAGATGAAACCATGAAATATAAAGTTGTTTGCTAGCAGCAGCCTCTTCATTAGTTACAGATTTCTCTAATGTGGAATTATGTAGATGGCTTTTACTAGTTCAGAGATTGTGCATATTTACTGATACTGGTGGACTGTAGAAGTTTGAGTAGACTTTTATGATGGAAGGTGTATCAAAGAGCACGTATATGTTTCATGTGCAATGGGCCAATGATTTGAAAACAGCCCAAAGTTAATCTTTATCTGCCACTGGCAAAATGTATTTTCTTTGAATGTGGGTTTCAGTGCTGTTTCAATGAATGTGAGTTTCAAGGGCAGAGAAGTTTTAATGCTAAGTCTAGTTTCATTGTAAGACTGCATTGCTTTGTTTAGCAGATATTTATTGGTGTTCGTGCTGTAAAATGCAAAATAAAACTTTTTCTGGCAAATCATTTAGGAGTGAAGTCACTAAATAATGACCAACGTTAAGTTTCAGACGTCATAATCTTCAGAAAAATGCATGCTAAAGCAAGACCTGATATTCTAGCAACTGTCTTAAGTTTATACAAGGTCAATTTTTAGTACTGTTTGTATGTTCCCCCAATATATTTGAACTTGTCCAGATTCCTGCATTAAGAGGTTGAGAGGTATGTGCAAATAAATCGCTTTATAGAATTAGGAATATCCAAACCTCTCAACTGTCCCCAATTCTGGCTCAAAATGTTGCTCTCCCCCTAATAATCTCTCTGCAAAATAGCAATTTTGGAAGAAACCATGGAGGGTTTACTTTACTTTTATAAATAACTGTAATGATCAGAGTTATACATTACTTTTATTTCAGAAATGCATGTAGATTCTCTAATTTTGTCAGCTGCTCTAAGTTAACTGTGCTCATATTAAAATGGTGTCCCTTCTTTGACAGGTTCCCAGCCGTATTGTCTGGCAGTTTTATATTTTTGCATCACATTTTTGGTCTGTTTTTCATAAAATTGCGGTTTTCTGGCAAATTAGTGGCAAATTGTTAAAGACTGAAGTTAGAAAATAATGGCAGACATTTTAGTTTCAGATTTCATACCTTTCAGAAAATTCGTACTAATGCAAGACCAACTAATATTCTATTATCTTTCTAAGTTTATAAGAGCAGTATTTAAAAAAATATCCTTATTTTTGGGCCTTTGCCTCAGTTTTATTTATGAGTTTGTTGCTCTAAGAGGTTGAGAGGTGTGTGTGTGTGTGTGTGTGTGTGTGTGTGTGTGTGTGTGTGTGTGTGTGTGGTAGGTAGGTAGCATATCTCTCAACTGTCCACATTTTGCAGAATGTCCAGATTTTTGCCCCATATTTTTTGTCTGTTCCTCATAAATTTTGTGATTTTCTAGAAAATCATTTGAAGGCTGAAGTTGCTAAATAATGACAGACATTTGAGTTTCAGACTTCATGTCCTTTAGAAAAATTCATACTAGCACAAATCCTGTTATTCTAGTAACTTTCTCATACTAGCACAAATCCTGTTATTCTAGCAACTTTCTAAGTTCACGAAAGCATTATTTAATATCTGTCCCTGTTTATTTTAGGCTTTGTCCATATTTCTTGCACTAAGAGGTAGGTAGGGGTGTGTGTGTGTGAATGAAACATCCTAGTTAGGGGTAGCAGGTGGTTAGTAATTTACTCAAGCTCAAAACCTGTACCTTAGTTACAGAAAACAAAAGCATAAATTCTCTACCCCAACTACCATGCTGCATTTTTCAAAGAACTGACATTTCAAGTTAATTTTCAATTCAAGGAACCGAGTTTGAGTGAATTTATATTATATTACTGATGAAGCATTACAGCGAATGCCTCTTCATCGACACTAAAAGAGCGAACCGTGAATTACGAGAATGGCCGTAGCTTTGGCTGGGGAGGGGGGTAGCAGTTTGAGAGCTGTGAGTACAAATTTGAAAATCCTAGCTACACCCCTGTTTGGAGAGTCTCATGTCTGAGGTTATGAGGATTGTACCCTTCCTGTTTGCAGATGATATGTTCTTGCCTCAAGTCACTGTGCTCTCTGGCAAGCTCTGAGGCAGTCTGATGATATTCACTGACAAGCACTGTAGCAGTCTGACCATGATCTCTGGCACATACTGTTGCAGTCTGATTCTGATCTCTGGCAAGCAAGGTTACATTCTGATTGTGATTTCTGGCAAGCACTGTAACATATCTCTCAATCACTAAATGCAAGAGATCTGGACAAAGCAATCTATAATGGAGGAACAAAATCCCAAAACATTTGCTTTTATAAACTTAGAAAGTTGCTAGAATTAGGTTTTATGTTAGCATGCGTTTTTTGAAGGATATGAAGTCTGAAACTTAAATGTATGTCATTGTTATGTAGTGAGATTTTGACATTGTTTATAGTTCTACGTGACCTGCTTAGATAATTTAACTTAATGAATGTATTACATTATAGTACATCAATTAAGAGTCAGTATTTAAATGTTGATTGATCAATTTGTGATGTTTAAGTCTAATGAAGCATCTTTGTATAGATGCTAAAGCACTTACTGTCCTTTAATAAATGTATTACATAATTGGACTCTTCAGCTATGTTTGTTCCTCTCTGTTCTTGTTTGTTTATGTCATTATCTATTGACTTCATCTCCCAGTCATTTGTTGAGGAGCAGACCAAAAATATGAGGCAGAATTTTGGACAGCTGAGAGGTATGCATTGTAGCAGTCAGATTGTGATCTTTGGCAAGCACTGCAGCAGTCAGACTGTGATCTCAGGCAAGCACTGCAGCAGTCTGACTGTGATCTTTGACAAGCACTGAAGCAGTCAGATAGTGGTCTCGGGCAAGCACTGCAGCAGTCAGATAGTGATCTCAGGCAAGCACTGCAGCAGTCTGATTGCGATCTCTGGCAAGCACTGTAGCAGTGAGATTGTGATCTCTGGCAAGCACTGCAGCAATCAGATAGCGATCGCAGGCAAGCACTGCAACAGTCAGATAGTGATCTCAGGTAAGCACTGCAGCAGTCAGATAGTGATCTCAGGCAAGCACTGTGGCAATTCACAACTGAGTGTGAAGTGGGATGAAAAAGCAGCAACTTCAAATCAGAGGTCACAGTTCTCAGTGAGGATAAAAACTTAGAATGTTGTCTGCAGTTAAGAAAAGAGTAACTGTGCCAGGTGGAGGCCTTAAGTATTTGGAGATCTCATTTGTGAGTGAGAGTAGAGGGGATCAGGAGGTTAGCCAACAGACAGGTGCAAGAGTGATAACATTATAAGAATTTACTGGAAACTTCTCTTCATGCTGTTTTCTTTCTCTATACTAGAAAAGCAAAATGGGAGGACATGCATCTTTTGTACAAAGAATGCTTGCACCGATGCATATACTGGTTAGAAGTACCAGGTACGCAACATCTATAGTGTGCAAAAGACATACATATCACAGGTTCGACTCTTTACTTTGCTTTTCTCTGAGAAATAGTTTAGTGTGATGCACTCAGTTTTTTAACATTAATTCAAATAATTCACGGCAGGTATCTATCAGAACAGTGTGAAAACACAAGGTCAGGACAATGGCTAAACTACTTTAAAGGCATGTACGTGTGTGTATTTTAAGTGTAAATATTTACTTTACTTAAATGAAAAAACATAAAATGCACATTTAGATAAAAAAATACTCCTTTACACAATGTCCACATGCTATGCCAAAATATATACTACAAAAATATTGCCTGTGTGATATATAATTCACACTCACAACTGAAATAAAGTCATACGATTTGGAATACCTTGATATGACTTTGAAAAACCTATCCAGACTGTGACTTTATATAAAGTCACATGATTTTCTCAGAAAAAAAAATGAATGGAACAGCTCAGTGATTATAGCAGCCACACTAGATTCCAAGGGCACATGGAAAGGCAGAGTTCTTAAACAGGTTAATCTTGGGGAGATGGAATAAATGAATCATGCAGTCCACTGAAGGAGTTTAGCAACCTTGGCAGCTGCTGAAAGCTTGTCTGACTCAGAATATTGGAAAGAAGGCTTAAGAGATTTTGTTTTCTGAAGCAGTATTCTGCAAAGAGCTATGTAATGATAACTGCAAAAGAGAATTTGATGCCTTATAGATTTCTTATCAAGACCTGTGCATGCATTTCAAAGGCAAATACTTTTTGTTCTTTTTTTATACCTAATATCCTGCTGCCTCACACTCACAAGTAGGCAGCTGGTTGCTGGGAAACGGGCTGATGTGCTGAGTTGCAGACAGGAGGCTGTCTGCACCACACTGCAGAAGCAGTGCACAGCTCATTGTAATTTATGGCATGTCATGGGTTCTGGGAGATGACAATGAAGGTCGGCATGCTGACGCACCGAGTTCTTTAATGACTAAGGCAAACTGCTCCATCATGATCTTTACTGTCCTTCTGCACAGTGAGTCGAGAAACTCAACTCTGCAGTCATTAAAAGGAAAGGTTCTAATGATTATCAGTAACATACAGGAGGGTCTTAAGATCAGAGCACATTTTCATTGTATTCCCCTAAATTTACAGCAACATTTCATAAGATTTCTGACAATAGTTTATTTCATTTAAGCAGTGTAAGGGGCATTTTTGTGTGACTTTATACTATAAAACATTAACATGCATTTCAGAGAAGCTGAGGAATCAACACTGTAGTTGTAGTGAGAATAATTTTGCATCCAGACATATACTGCAATCACAATTTCTGCAATACTATGTACAGACATATTTATTGGAGCATGGCAAGCAAAGATGTTGAATATAGGGTTGTCTACTACACACCCCATCCAACAGGAAAATAAACAATGTTTCATTGCAGACAGTAGGTTCTGATACTGTATTATATTAATGGATTAAGTTTGTTTTGATTTTGCAACTTGACTAAAGAACAGATAAATGTTTTTTTTTTTTCAATAGGTCAAGACATTTTTATCCAAGAAAGGTACAGAACAAAAAATATAAGTAGTGAAAGAGTAGTGAATATTTAAGGCAGGAGTAACAAGCAGTATACAAAAAAGTTAAGCACCAGTAAGGATATGCATTTTGTTATACTAACTTTAATAGGATTTTACTGTTACCAAATCGAAATGCAACTTATATCTACACATAAAAAGACATGAAACAGAAAATGTAACAAAATATGTTCCAGCGCCAAAACTATATCCAAAAATCTGAAAGACATTGCAAATATGTCTTATAAATGCATTTCAATCTGCCAAAACAATTTAACAGATATAACAGCACCAGATCTCAAAACAATGGATTTATGGCTAGCAGAAGAACCAAAATGAGATGGGGAGGAATATAAAGATGTGGCAGTTGTCTAAGGCAAGTTTGGGGTAGACGGATGGCTATATTCTTGCATAAAACATGTAAGCATTTGCCCACAATATATTTTTAAGATAGCAACATTATTTTCTATCATAAGGCTGCCGAATGATCAAGATTCAAACACATAAATGAAATTAGTAATGGGCAAGTGAGCCCACAAATAAGATAGCTGTGTCCAGAAATGATATATGCTTTTACACAACTAGCTGTCTGT